>NC_025998.2:119328829-119513829 GCF_000442705.2 Elaeis guineensis | reverse complement strand
ATCATCAATCGTATTGATGATTACATCTTTACATGATCGTCGATTAGCCACTTGATTAGACAGAAACTTCTTTTGAGTATGATCTCATAAGTTTGAACCTAAGCCGATAGCACAGAAATAAATTTTTAAACTAATCGATGTAACTAACTAGTAATAGGATCTGATGTCTAGATAGACCGAATGATTGTAAAGCAATATTCAAGAACCTATTGATATATGGTTACCATATAATTTATCTCTTTGATCCTAATACTCAAGGTGACCTAAGATTTAACTGTCAATCCTAGAATAGTCAACCATATTATATTTCAATCTTTTAAATCTATTATATAGATTATATTGATCAAAATTTTATTAAATTAAAATACAGTGATGCATTAACTCCTATAATCCATAGGGGTCATCCCATCTTGACTCACACACCGACTTAACAAGTATTTGGTACTATGTCTAAAAATCTTTCATCATTGAATTAAAAATTCAGATAGTCCGACATCAAAGTACAGTGAGTTGCTTACAAGTTATCGTGGTGATCTCAGTTTGAAGGGATACTTATACTCATACTCTTCGTGAGCTACTCTTGACAGCAGAGTACTTTGCAGTTGGTCAGATTCAATGAGATATACTTCTATGTCTTATCTATATGCCATACCAGTATCTTCATATTTTTTGATTAAGAGGATAACCAACCTATATGGCATACAATGACCTACACTTAATATAGCTATCGTCCTAGTAATAGCATATCATTTAGTCACGAATAAATTTAAAGACTAAATAATAAATTCTTCTTTATCAATTTAAAATAGTCCTAAGAATTTTATCATAATATAGAAGTTCATTAAAGAAGATGTACACAACTTTGTGATGAAAAAAACTAAATAATTTTTATTATTAAATAATTTATATATAATTACAACATGAGCACAACCATCAACAGGCTGACGATTGACTTTGGGACATAATTTCCAACAACTCTTACTTGGACTAAAGCCAATCAGTAAAGTATCGTATATCCATCTTGAATTTATGATCATTGAACTTCTTGACACTGAGGATTTTAGTGAATAGGTCGGTCAGGTTCTCCTTTTCATCAATCTTTTGAGGCTTGACCTTATCTCGATCCATAATCTTTCAGATCATGTGGTAGCGGTGTAGTATATGCTTGATGCGCTGATAAGACTTCGATTCCTTTAGTTGAGCAATGGCGCCAGTGCTGTCGTAGTACAACAGGATTGGACCATCGATGGAGGATGCCACTTCAAGCTCACTGATAAGCTTCTGCAACCATATAGCTTTTTTTACAGCATTGAATGCCGTGATATACTCCACCTCACATATCGAGTCAGTCATAGTGTGCTGCTTACAATTTTTTCAGCAGACTACTCCATCACTCAGGATAAATATAAATCTTGATACGCTCTTGCTATCATCATGGTTTGACTGAAAGCTAAAATCTATAAACCCCATAAGTTTCAAGTCAAATTTTTCATAGATGAGCCACTAGTCTTTAGTATTTTTCAAATGTTTAAGGATGGTTTTCACAACCTTCCAGTGGTTCTCCCTTGAATCAGTATGATACCTACTCACTACTCCTGGTGAGTAGGCAACATCCAGTGTCGTACATGTCATGGCGTACATAATGGATCTCACCATTGAAGCATATAGAATCTTACTTATATGCTCTCTTCCTTGAGGGATTGTCGGACAATCTCTCTTCGAAAGAAAAATTTCATGGCCTAACAGAAGATAGTCTTTTTTAAAATTTTTCATGTTGAACCACTTTAGTACAGTATCGATGTACGTGGATTGAGATAATTCTAGCAACCTCTTCGATCTATCTCTATAGATCTTCATCCCTAAGATGTAGGATGCTTCTCTCAAATCCTTCATGAAAAACTGAGACGACAGCCAAACCTTTATTCTCTATAATGCAGGAATATCATTCTCGATTAAGAGAATATCATCCACATACAAAATAAGAAATACAATTACAGAACCATTTGTCCACTTGTAAATGCATGATTCTTCTCCATTCCTAATGAAATCATATGTTCTGATTATCTTATCAAAATACATGTTCCAACTCTTAGATGCCTGCTTTAATCCATAAATGGATCTCTAAAATTTGCACACCTTAGATTCATCTGTGGATATGAAATCTTCAGGTTGTATCATATACTCCTCTTCTTCCAGCTTTTCATTTAGGAAAATAATTTTTACATTCATTTACCAGATTGCATAGTCCAGGTGTGCCACTATTGCAAGTATAATTTGAATAGATTTGAGCATTGTCATAGGAGAAAATATCTCATCATAGTCAATACTATAATGTTGATGATATCCTTTGGCAACTAGATGAGCTTTATAGGTTTTTACTTTTTCGTCTGCACCCCTCTTTCTCTTGAAGATCCACTTACAT
This sequence comes from Elaeis guineensis, assembly GCF_000442705.2. NCBI lineage: Eukaryota > Viridiplantae > Streptophyta > Magnoliopsida > Arecales > Arecaceae > Elaeis > Elaeis guineensis. Next base: position 119,511,407 of record NC_025998.2, on the reverse strand, counting down.
CCTATGAATTTTATCCCTTCAGGTGGGTCAACTAATGTCCACACATCGTTGATCTTCATGGACTCCATTTCAGACTTCATGGCTTCAAGCTACTTATTGGAGTCGGATCTCTGCATTACATCCATGTAGGTGATCAGATCTTCATTATTCTCAGCGAGTTCAACAGGATCACCATCTTAGATCAAGAAACTATAGTATCTATCCAGCTGATGCGGTACTCTACTGTATCTCCTTAATGGTGCATCTACAATGGGCTCTGGATTTGATCTAATCAAATTCAGTTTTGTAAGTTCACTAGATTATGTCAGTTCTTCTACTTATTGAACTTCATCAAGTTCAACCTTTGAGACATTAGTTTCTTTACCAAAGGACTCCTTTTCTAAAAAGATTATCTTAAGGCTAACGAACACCGTTTATTCATCAGCAAGATAGAAGTAATATTCTTTAATTTTTTTTGGATATTTTATGAAAAAATATTTATCAGATCTAGATCCAAATTTGTCGGTTATTAAATACTTGACATAAGTCGGACAACCCCAAATCCTAAGGTGTGAGAGAACTGACTTACGTCCTGTCCATATATCATATAGAGTTTTACTTACAGACTTACTCGAAACTCTATTAAGTACATAGCAAGCCGACTCGAGTGCATATTCCCAAAAGAAGATCGACAGACTAACAAAGTCCATCATGGATCGAATCTTATCCAATAAGATTTGATTTCTTCTTTTCGAGATGCCATTATGCTATGGTATCCCTAGAAGAATTCATTGTGAGAGAATCCTATTCTCTCCTAAATATGTCAGAAACTTACTGGAGAGGTATTCACCTCTTTGATCAGATCAAAGAGTTTTAATACTCTTTTCAATTTATTTTTCTATCTTATTACGGAACCGTTTGAATATTTCAAATGATCTAGACTTATGTTTCATCAAGTAGACACACCCATACCTAGATAGATCGTCTATAAATATAATGAAATAGTGATATCCATCTCTGAAACTAGTGTTCATGGGTCCGCATATATCAGTATATATTAGACTTAGAACATCACTGGCTCGTTCATCTTTTTCAGTAAAAGGTGACTTAATCATCTTTCCAAGAAGACATGACTTATAGGTTAGCAATAATTCTTAATCATTGACTTAGAAGATTCTCTCTTGGATCAACCTGTTCATCCTGTTCTTGTTAATATAACCTAGTTTACAAAACCAAAGGTAGGCATCAGAGACATTATCTATCTTAGGATGCTTATTTGACATGTACATTATACTAGACCATGATATAATGTAAATATCATTATTCAATTATCCATTTATCACAGTAACATCATTCAAAATGATATCATAAAAATTTTTCTTTACCGAAATTTCATAACTGTTCTTGGCCAAAAAGTCTACAAAAATTACATTCAATAAAAATGAAGGACAGAAGTGACAATTATTAAGAATAATGATATGAGAATTGAATGCAAGCTTGACAATTTCTAAAGCTAGAACTGCAACTGATCTTTCATCTTCAACATATAGGAATTTCTTACCATCCTCAAATCTCGTACTGACTTGAAGTTCTACAGTGAATTATAAATATTAATAGGACTACTAGTATCTAATACCCATGTCATAGTATCACAAATAGAGAAGTTGCAAGGTATTATCATATAATTATCTTGTCCAGCAATTGCTTGATTCTTCTTATTTAATCTGTTCGGATTAAGAAAAGCTATGTATTGAGGACAGTTTCTCTTCCAATGATCCTGCTTCTTACAGTAGAAGCACTCTGTCTGACTCTAATTAGACTTGAACTTAGACTTCTTGGTTTGACCTCCAGCATGCTGCACTTTTTTATTTTTATTTTTTTTTCTTTCTTAAAGGGATGATGCCCCATCAAGAATCCTCCCACTACATTCATCATTTTCTTAAGGAGCTAGTGATGTTTCTCAAAAGTTTACAGCAACTCCAATAAATTATGGTAATTAACTACAGGCTTCGTCATTCTATAATAACTAAGAAAAGAGAGATAAGATTTTGATAGAAAATTCAGAATCATATCTTTTTCAAGCTGTTCATATAAGAAAAAATCAAGCTTGCTCAGATGCTCAATCTGTTCGATCATGTACAATACATGATTAGTGACTGATGGCTCCTCCTCATCTAGATGTTGAAGATGGCACAACTAGTTTTATATTGCTCAACATCATTGGGAGTGCCAAAGGATTCATTCAACACTTACAACATCTCCTCTGACTGAGCATCCTCGAACTTGCAACTGAACTCGTCGTTCATCGCAGTCTGCATAATACAATACACCATAGTGTGGTCATTGATCTACTTCTGATAAGTATCTCATACCGCACCATGTGTGTTCGGGGCAGGCTCCTTCAGTGCCAGATCTGTTAGCACGTATAAGATCTGCTCGTGCTCTAGAACTATCTTCAATTTTTTATATCAGTTATTGAAATTAGATTCCGTTAATTTGTCACTGTCCAATAGTGATCAAAGCGATAAGATGGTGGCCATAACTGTACAAAAGAAAAATCAAAAGTCTAATCAGTATATGAATTATTAAGCCTAAAGATATGAACTTTAGTTTAAAAGTTCTTCTACTATTTTTACGAATCGATAGCTTCTATCTTCAATTTGAGGAATTACACTAATTCCTTAGTGGGTATTAGAATCCATACAGACTGTACATGAGCCTGACTTTGGCTGATCCATCCATGTGCATCTATGGGTAGATTTTTAACTAGTTGTTTTTTTAAATAATTTTTAGTAATTAATTTTATCCCAAGAATCTAATCAGTAGGCTTTGGGCTTTATTGAAAGGTCTGGTTAGGTCCAACCATTAATATGACCATACTCAGTCCATCTAACCAACAAATGATCATTAGATCTGACTTTGATCGGTCATCTTGACCACCTATCAGAGAGACACGACTGAGCCATTATATTATGAATGATAATTTCAGTAGCAAAAAAGCATCAGGCCTTTGGGCCTTCAATGATTATCAGACTAATGGATCCATTATCATTCAATTTAATGGGAGGCTATGATCTAGTTATCACCATAACTATTTTATTTTTAAGAGCCTAATAATTTAGATGATTTGGTTAAATGATTTGAAGAGAAAGAAAAGACTGACCAGCTAATTATAATTCTCCCACTGACTTCGCCAAATCAGATCCAAGAAGACTAGATTGAATTCGATTCAGGTACCTAAATCAGTCATACTGATCAACCTATGCAGTATGGCTTAGCACAAATCAATGAGCAACCGAATCAAAAGCTGATTTACCATATTAGCCAAGTAAGTGAGATCGGTGGGAGGGATATGTCATTAACTCGCCATAGACTCAATCTATGCGAGTAGCTCCCAATTAATAACCACCGATCAAGACTGCTAAACTTATCTTAGACATCAATTGGTTCATTAATTTTAATTTAATTTATCTAAAGACTCAGACTCAACCACTGAGCCACGATTGAGGTCCATCTTGATCTAATCAAAGATATAGACTATGACAAACTATAACTATTATATTAGCTCTAGAAAAATTTTGATTTAATCTAATTTAATTTTTAGTTAGATTTAATCAATTTTTTTATTTAGTCCATTTGATTCTAACCTTAGGTCTAATCCAATTAAGAGGATCTGATCTAGCTAACTCATAACCCCATATTTTATGTGAATGTCATTAGATCTTTAATTCACAATTCTAGATATAATTGATTTCATCCTTAATTCTCAATTAAGTGTATGATTAACATGGATTTACTATTTAGGTTTAAAATAATTTCAACTTTCAATTTTGTAGACAATTTACAATTGATTTATGTAAATATTTTCAGTTCTGAAATTGGATTGGCTCATCCCTAGATTGAGTCAGCTTAGTTTAGTGGGTCGACTAAATCTGCTACTTGATCGATCAATTGATAATGAATAGTAACTATTACTATTTGATCTGAGATAACTGGGTCGGCTCAGTTAACTGGGCCTACTAAATTAGGAGACTGAGTTGGCTCAATTCAAAAATTGAGTTGGCTTAGTCAGCATGCCAGCATGTTTCAAAGAGTTTCAGATTTAAAAAATTTTACATAATTTAAAATAAAATTAATTATAAACTAACTTTTAGATCATATCTAATTTTTTTATAATTTATAATTTTATTTTTTATAATTAAAATAATTTTAATCAAAAGATTAGATGATTTTATTTTTTATACAAATTATATTTTGTATCACATACAATAAATCTAGGATTTCAAGATTTAAGATTTTATAAAAAAATAATTTTTTTTTCCTTTCGTATTTCATCTTCATGAACAAATAGCACCTGTACATGCCATGAGAGATCCCATGGAATGGAAGGAGAGGGTCATTAAACCCTACTTTCTCTTATAACCGGATGGTCAAGAAAGTTCAATCTGATTACTAGGCTACTAGGCATCTAATCTAATCATATCATATATGAAAAAATTTAGATCTAATCTAAATTAAAAAAATTATATCTAACATGTATATATGATCATATTATAATCAACCTGACTCTGATAACACTATTGAAAAATTAGTAGGGTTATAGCATATAATTTCAAAAGTTTTAGCAGTGGAAAACATCAGATTAAACGATTTAATCTTATAAACATGCTTTAGATCATATCTAAAAACCCTATTCTAGGATCTAAAATATGATATAATGTATGCATAAGATTTGAAAACTAAATCTGCATACATGTGTGATCATATCGAACATGCATCCGTAGATCACATCTAATATATAGATCATATCTATATTAATATCAAGTTCAGAATTCAATACCTTAGCGTGGATAGCAGATCACCATGTCTATGTCATGAGGACTTGAAGTCTCGCTGGTTGCTTACAGCCGCACAGGGTGTCCAGCCTCTACGGTTGGTCCACTCGAAGTCCTGTGCTGATCGATCGCTCTGAAAGTACTAGCTCATGCAACGATCTTCTGATAGCTAATTTACGTCCTTCTTCGAATCTCACGAACTTCTCCAAAAGTGAAGATGGACAAGCAGGATCTGGTGACAGAAGGAAGGAGGAAGACTCTCTTCTCTCTTTTGATTTTCCTTCACCCAAAACCCTAGATTAGATCTAGATTTTCACTCACCCAAGAGGAGGAAGATCTCCTCTAATCACATATGCCTAGGAAGGCCGCCCACCCCAAAACCTCATGCCCCCTTATGAAACCCTAACCCATGCACTCTGTGATCTTTGATGATCTAATTTCTATCACACAAAAATTAGTCCTTTTGTAGATGGCATGGATGGAAAGATAAGGATCAAGTTCGAATCAAATTTGAACTTAGATAAGAGTCAGGTTTCAAGTTAAATCTAATCCAATTTGAATTTGAACTAAACCAAAATTTATCTTATCCTTTGGGGTGTGTAGAGGGGGCAACAAAACATCTTTTGTGTTGATTATTTGTTATGCAAATCTGATATTTGCATTGGGAATTGTGGGGCATGTACAAGGGTGGTTGGCTAGGGAGGAAGAGTCCAACCTAGTTTGGACTCTTAGGTTGTGTAGAGGGGGCAACAAAACATCTTTTGTGTTGATTATTTGTTACGCAAATCTGATATTTGCACTGGGAATTATGAGGCATGTACAAGGGTGGTTGGCTAGGGAGGAAGAGTCCAACCTAGGTTGGACTCTTAGGTTTCCATCCTAATAAAATTAGGTTAGACCATAATCAAATAACTAGGATCCAATCTAATTAGGTACCAAACCAACTAGATTAAATTCTAATCAAATCAAAATTTAATCGAGTCTAATTTCTGATCAAATCAGAAATCAATCATCCTTAGCAATTAGAAAATCTCATAACCTAATTAGATCTAACCAAATTAAATCTAATTTAATTAGACTTGAACCAAATTATATTGCTCAATCAAATTAAGCTTAATCAGTAATCAAATAGTATATCAATCCTCCTTTAATTCATTAATCCTTAATAAATTAATTCATTACAACTTTTGCATTAGGCTAACCATCAATCATATTGATGATTATATTCTTAAACAATTCTCAATCATTGTTCAACCATTTGATTAGATAAAAACTTTTTTTGAGCATGACCCCATAGGTTCGAACTTAAGCTGATAGCATAGGAATAAATTTTTGAACTAATCGATGTAACCATCTAGTAATAGGATCTGACATCCGAATAGGTCGAATGATTGTAAAGCAATATTCAAGAACCTACTGACATATGGTTATTGTATAATTCATCTCCTTGACCCTTATGCTCAAGGTGATCTAGGATTTAACTGTCAATGCTAGAATAGTTAACTATATTATATTTTAACTTTTCAAATTCATCATACGAATTATCCTAACTAAGATTTTATTAAATTAAAATACAGTGATGCATTAACTCCTATAATCCAGAGAGATCAATTCCATCTTGACTCACACACCAACTTAATAAGTACTTAACTGTATTCAAAAATCTTTCATCATTGAATTAAAAATTCAGATAGTCCGACACTAAAGCACAGTGAGTTGCTTGTAAGTCACTGTGATGATCTCAGGTCAAAAGGATACTTATACTCATACCCTTCGTGAGCTATTCTTGACAGCAGAGTACTCTATAGTTGGTCACATCCAATGAGATGTACACCTACGTCTCACCTATATGTCATACCAGTATCTCTATACTTCTTAATTAAGAGGATAACTAACCCATATGGCATACAATGACCTACACTTGATATAGCTATCATCTTAGTAATAGCATATCGTTTGGTCGTGAATAAGTTTAAGGACTAAATGAGAAATCTTCCTTTATCAATTTAAAATAGTCCTAAAGACTTCATCACAATACAGAAGTTCATTAAAAAAGATGTACACAACTTTGTGATGAAAAAAGTTAAATAATTTTTATTATTGAATAATTCATATATAATTATAAAATAAGCACAACCATCAATAGGCTGATGATTAGCTGTGAGATATAATTTTCAATAATATATATATTTTAAGTAAAAATATATTTTTATATGATAAAGTTTAGGGATACTAGCAATCAAGTGATCCAAATTTTAGTTGTATCAATTTGGTTAATAAAATAATATAATTGGGCTAAATTAGAAAAATGTACAGATGGAGTTGAACACTATTTATCTGTAGATGTCACATGAACGCATGTAGCCCACTAAATAAACTAACATGGCAAATCAAATAAATAAAGGTCCATTTTTGATTTCTCTTTCATACATAGAACAACTTCTTCAAGATCCATGATGGGTTCATTTCAGTCCACTGCCTGATATGATGGTGGGTTCAAGCATTAGCTATTGTTGTTGCTATTGGAGGTGGTTGTCGGCCCCGCCACTGCCGTGTCATTGCCGAGAAGCTGTTCCTTCTAGTGAGGGAAAAGTAGCATGCACTCATTCTTGTGGCAGAATTAGTCATTTTCGAGCTTCATTCATTCCATCTTGCACTCTTTATTGGTGCTGAAGCAGAGCCATTTGAAGCACTGGCACTCCGATTGTAGGGCCCAACTCTCGTACCCCACTTGCTGCTCCACTAGCTCCACCACCCTCCTCTTCAACCACTACCACTGCTCCTCCCCACCTCCCGATATCTACATTAGCTTGCTTTAAAGCTACTGCATTGATGTAGACATCAAAGATGGCAATGATAGGGAAAGCGACAGCGGAAGAGTCTCTCAAGAACATCCTATGAGCCCTCTTTGCCCCTTCTGCCTTGCCTGGTTCCCTACAATCCCTTGCCATCCTCATTCTCCTCTACCTTCTCCATCTTCTATTGGTACTAGTGGTGGCCATGCACTTTTCATGATGGGTACACTTTCCTCCTCTATCTGATCATGAATTTATCACCCAACTATTGATCTCGTCAATCGAGTCACCAGAATTAGTCAACGACTGGGTGAAATCGACAATGATGTTGGCAATCTCAAAGGGGGTGAGAAAAAATTTCTTAGAGATCACCGTTATGGAGAGATAGATAGAATTAGAAATGACAAGGATGAATTGGAGTCTATTGGTGAAGAAGAAGTGGAAGAGGGGGCATTGCTGGCGTTGATGATCCAGAAGAGATACCGATGTAGCAGATAGTGAGGAAAGGCTAGGCCTTGCAATGATGATGATGGTGTCATTGAAGTACTCTGGCTACCATTGATGGTGGATGTTGGGGTTGTTGCTAGTGGAGTTCATGTAGATGGAGCCATTGTAGGGAAGCTCCGAACGAATATGATGAGAGGGAAGTCAAATTAAGGGCTAGAGGGGAGGCAAAGAGAGGATTTGAGGTTGTGAATGAGGAAGAAGTGGAATCGAAGAGGCCGCTAAGGAGGTTGTTGTAGGTGAGGGCTATGGCATGGTCATGGTATCAAAGGGAGCTAGGGGCCTGGATGTTGGTGTAGGAAGAGGTAGCCTAGGATCATATGGGGCTGATAGAGGAGAAGGTGAACCATGTGAGGGAGTGGCCATCGAGCAAATGATGAATACATTGAACTCTATGTGCAGTTTCCTTATGGATCACAATGATGGGGCCCAACAAATGGTGTGATGGTAGTGCTTGGCACCATAGCGATTTCCTTATGGATCATATGCAGTCACATGACAGCCACGGATAAACGGCATTGAGCTCCATCTATCCATTTTTCTAATTCAGCTCAATTTTATTATTTCATTGACTAAAGTGATACAATTAAAATTTGGATCACTCGATTGCTAGTATCCCTAAATTTTATTATATGATTTTTTTTTTCTATTTGCTCATTCAATAGGTGAAACTCAGTGCAAGCAAGTGGAAGTATATAGAGATACAAAATTATGATAAATTGTATGATCTATTTGCAAAGGATAGAGCAACTGGTAAATGTGTTATTAGTGCGAGAGAGAAGATTCAATAACGAGAGGTAAATTTCATGCAGAATGTTATTAGAGATAGAGTTGAAGCTAATAACAGTGAAAGATACAACCTATAATCTCATAACAAAAGAAAAGCAAACTCTCAATTAGGAGCATCACCGACAGGTAACAAAAACAATAGTTGATGTATTTGAGAACAAGTAGAAGTTATCAGTGTTGGAATGCAAAGTGTAGCTGAAGCAATTAAAAAAGCAAATTATATTACTGCAAAAGAATATTTAATTGTTGAAAGAGAGGTTGCAATTGTCGAAAAGGTACAAAAAATTATTAAGGATGAAAATTATTGAAGATGAAGTGTTAAATTAATAAGCTACTAAGATAATTTTTCCTGTGCATGAGCTTCTTGATGTATTTTTTTTCCTAATCAAGAGTCAATAAAAAAGCAAGCTTTTATTAGAGTTCTAGCCTATATGTGTAAAGAATTGTTCACAAAATAATGGCTGAAGCAAAAGACCCTTAAGTAGTAAAATTTTTGTAGAATACTTGCATGTTTTTTTTATCTTATATTTTGCTATCAACTGTTTATCATACCTTATACATCTGTTTTAGAACTTTGCTATTAGTACTATTAGGAGTTAGAGGTTTAAATGCTCATTTTGTTTCTTGGGCTGATCTTTTGTTTAGTTGCCATAAACCCTTTTAGTTTATTTGGGATGGCCTTTTGTTTAATTCCCATCAGTTCACCTTACTTAAATATTACTATTTGTATATTTAGATGAACCTTGATGAACTATTTAGATGAGAGAAATGTACTACTTATCTACTTTCGTTCTTGTTAATTCTTGATATCAAATTAGATTGCCATATAAGAACTTTGATTCATGTTCGTTAAACATTATCTATACTACTACACATAATTTTTTTTATTTTACCAATATTATTCAATTTTATTACTAATTTTAAATTTTAGTATATAATTTTCATAATTATAAGTAAAAAATTAAAATTATTTTTTATTTTTGTATGTATATTCATTATTTTAGTAAACTATTTATATAAAATTAATTAAATATCTAAATTAAATTATAAATTAATTACTTATTTACATAATTAATAGATATAATTAATTATTAAATTAACTATTACATAATTAATTTATAAAATTAAATTAAATAAAAAATTAAATATTTAAATAATTTTTTATAATTATAAATTATATAGATTTTATGTATATATATTGTTCTACTTTTTTTAGTATAAATAAGTGTCATAAATTGATGATGATAATAATACTTTCTTATTAAAGGATAGTTTAGTAAAGTTGTCATATAAATATCATCCATCCTCTCTTCCATTGTTCTTGCACCAAATAGAGAAGAAAATTATTGGTACAGAATTCTGCCAACGTTAGAGAAGCTGGAGTTGAGATGACAGTGGCTGCCGTCGAGACCTGCAAGAAAAGTCTAAATCAGAGTTGGGGGTGCTCTGGCAAGATCCTCTGATGTTCAAGTCTGTACTCTACTTCAACAAAAATGGAGCACTCAAATGAGATTTTGACAGAGTTTCGAGATAGAGTTTTGAGCTTAAAGAAGAACGTATCTGGGGGTCCCTTTTTATAGATGGAGAGCGTAACTGATTGATAGCGACGTCTGTAACCGTCTAGTAGTGGGCTATTCAGGGCCACGCAAAGTTTGTTACGGAGACTAGTGGCGTCAGGGGGCCGTTCAGGGCCATGTGGAGTTTGTTACGGAGAGTGGAGTGGTGTCCGTTATTGTGACTTGCCAGAGTATGGTGGAGCCACGTGAAATCCGTTACAGAGAGTGGAGCAGGATAGTGGCTATTGTCGTGACTTGCCAGAGAGTTCGGGCTTGACGGTTGAAGCTCGGCTGGGGATCGTCCGTCAGAGAGGTCTGGTTTCATGAAGAATCCGACAGAGGGTCGACCAATAGTGAAGTTCGGATGGTGTTGTGGAGGTTCGTCCGCTGGAGGAGTTTTGGGGATACTATGGCAGGTCAAATATTGGAGGAGTTCGGGATTCAATTCTATTGTAGAAGTTCGGACGGAGTTCGGCTCTTGTAGGAGTCTGAACGAAGTTCGCTTATTGTAGAAGCTAGGATGAAGACCAGTTGTCATGGAAGCTCGGATGGAGACTTTTTATTGTAGAAGCTTGGAGTAGTGACCTGGCTGGTGGAGCCTGTCCCGTTGTAAAAACTCGTCTGTGATCCATCCACTGTAGGAACTCGACTGGGATCCGGCTATGTAGGAGCTCGGGTGAAGCCCACTTGCAATAGAAGTTCGGAGTAGAGATCCGACTGGTGGAGCTCTTCCATTGTAGAAGTTCGTCCGAAATCCATCCACTATGGAAGTTCAGACGAAGTCCGATTCTTGTAAAAGTCCGGATGGGGACCGCTTATTGAAGAAGCTCGACTGAAGTCCACCTGTAATAGAAGTTTGAAAGGAATTCATTTACAGTAGAAGCTCGGATGGAATTCGCTTACAGTAGAGATCCGGAGTAAATCACTTGCAGTAGAAATTTGGAGTAGATCGTGGCCGGGAGAAGTCTGGAAGGGATTCGGAGAATAGTCGACCACTGTAGAGAATCGACTGAAAGTGGAGTTCAGAGAGTATTTGAAGCAGTTCGATAAATGAATGAAGAAACTCATGATTGGAGAAGCCCGGATGGCATTATGGAAGCTCGGACGGTCGAAGGAGTTCAGAAAGACGCCACACAAGGTCGGAAGCCGAAAAAGCCTTGGAAGGGTCGGCCTTTTACAAACTTTGGCTAGGGTTATTTTACACCCAACATCAGTCCTCCTACTTTCGAGTTCGGGTTCCGAATGAAGAAAGTACAGAGAAACTTTCACAGCCGAAGTTGCCTCCCTTGATTTCCACACTCGATTATTTTCAGATATTTTGGCATTTGGTGCACTGGTGCCGGAGCCTTTTCAAATCAAGACGATCCGAAAAGATTTTTTCGAAATTTCTATCGAAGCATTGCTCTAGGTACGGTACAATAATGGCTCTATCAGCTGTCAGCCACTTTCAGCCACTTACCATGGTGAGTGGGACACGCGGCGAGTGTAGGTCAGCCAGAGGAGATCCACAATCATTACTGCACCGGACCCTGTTGCCTATTTAAACCCGCTCCAGGGATTTCACTTTGCCTGAGAGTCCTGTTGGTGCCCTTCTTCTTCCTGAGAGCTCCATCCTTCCTCAACGTTCTTTTCGGCCTTAGGTGTTCTTTCAGTCATCCCCATCTCTGCATCCTTCGGACCAGCCTAGGTTAGTTCTAGAACTCTCCTCTTTATTTTTTCTCTTACTGTTCTTCTTTCATTTTTCTTCTGTTACATTCCACCTATTTGATTTTCCACGAACTTCCCATTTCTTATATTTTCCAATTTTTTCGAGGTTTTTAGGGTTTTTGCTCGATTCAAAATGTCCTCCAGCACTTCCTCCTCTAGCAGTTCTAGGAGTTCATCCGTTTCAGTCCCACAAAACCCTGGCTCTGTAGAAGAACCTCATCCGGTCTTTATACCAGACACCATCCCCAGCTCTCTAACTATGGAGGAACTCTCACTAATTAGGATTCAGTATGGGGTTTCTCCGGAGTATGAGCTGGAGCTCCCCGAGCCAACTGGCCGGGCTAGCGCTCCTCCCCCTGGCTGCTTCTGTTTATACCAAGAGGCTTTCCGCACCGGACTTCGACTTTCGCTCCTCCCTTTTGTCATCGCTCTCTTTCACTTTTTAAATATTTCTTTAGTTTCTGTAGCACCAAACTCCTTTAGATTTATGATAGGATTTTTTTCCCTCTATCACCTAGCCGAAGTCCAACCAACCTTTTCTCTGTTTAAAAATTTTTATACTTTCAAGCGTCACCCTTCGGCAAAGGACTGATCGTACTTCTCCCTTCAGTTCGGTAGAAAGGGGTTATTGAAAGGTGCCCCCTCTTCTATCCACAACTAGAAGGAGAGGTACTTCTACGTCTGATGCCCGACCTTTGAGCTGGGATTACCCCATGGGGCTCTCTGAGGAATTTCGTCCGTCGGGCTTCTAGCCTGGAAAGGGACGACCTCGAAGCCTCCCATAAGCTCGAGGCCTATCCAGCCCCCTTCTCTCTGACCTTCTGAAGAAACAACTCTTATTTAACGTCGGCCTGAGCCCTCTTAATTCTGTCGGTACTATCATTATTATTATTATTATTATTATTATTATTATTATTTTGCTGCTTCTCCTTTCTCTTATTCTATTTCTGAGCCGTGTTGATCTTCTTTTATTGCAGACATGGACACAGGCGTGGCTCGAAGGTTAGCCCAGGGTCTCAAGACCCACAAGAGAAAAGGTGCTGCGACTTCGAAGTCGACGAAGAGAGCTAGGACAGAAGAGACGAGCTCGGCCATACCTGCTCAGGTAGCCGTTGCCATCGACGCCCCCTCTGACGTCAAGCTCGAAGTCTCCCGAGCCTCTTCACGGAGCCCCCTGATCGAGGTTCCCGCTCCAGAGGCCATCCCGAGGGGACACCGGGGGCCGAAAGGAGGAGGAGGAAGAAGACCCTGGCCCGCAAGAGCCGCAGCCGCAAGACTGCCATCGAGGGGGCCGACGGCTCCGAGGAAGATCTGGGGGAAAATCCCTTCAACAATAGGGATTTAATAAAGAGGCTGGTCGAAGGGTGCATTCTGCCCGAGGTTGTCCACAGGATCGTCTATGCTGATCTTGAGCAGCGGGTCTGGGACTCTCTGGGATCCTTTCTCAAGGTAGGTCAATTCATTTTTTTCTTCTTCTTGCTTCTTTACTTAGTTTACTCCTTAGCTTTTATATTGACTCCCCGACCGCTCTTGCAGATAGGACACCAGCTCATCACCAACGTCAAAGCAATGAAGAATGCCAAGAGGGAGGCAGCCCAGGTAGAGGAAGGTCACCTGGCTGAGGCCACCCGCCTCAAGGAGAAGATCGTCGAGGTTGCAAGTCTCCAGGAGGCACTGCAGAAGGAGGGACAAACCTCGTCCGATCTGAGGGCTGCCTTGGAGGAGGAAAGAAAGAAGACAGAGGCCGAGGTCTCCGAACTGAAGGCGCAAGTCTCTGAGCTGAAGGCACAGATTTTGTCCCTAGTCTCGGAGGCAGGGGCCCGAGCAGTGGAGGAGTTCAAGACTTCCTCTGAGATGGAGGATCTGCAGGTCCAGTTCGGTCAGGACGCCTTCATCAAGGGCTTCAAGCTATGTCAAGAGAGGGTGGCCAGAAAGTTTTTCGAACTGGATCTCGACTTCCTGGATGAGGCATCCGATGATGAAGCCGGACCTTCTGAAGCCGCTGCCGGTCCTCCTCCAACCGGAACCTCCTCGACTACCATGGCTGCTGTGACCGACCTTCTGGGGGCATTGAGCTCCTCTACTTCTGTCTCAGAGGTCTGAAACCTCTAATTTTATATTTTTTCTTTGTGGTGGTTTTTCTTCGTTCTCTTGTACTTAAAAACTATTTAATCAATGAAATTGAATTCTTTTTTACAGAGAGCTCCTTTCTCTTCTTCTACATTCTTTTCCTTCTCTTTTGTCTTCTTGCACTAATTTGAGTTGTGGTGCTCTTGTCTCCCAACGACAGTGCCCTATCGAAGCTCTTCCCCTACCACAGGAGATTCCTCTGAAGTCGATGATCCGGGATCTCAGAAGAAAAGTTCATCATTTGACGAAGAAATCTAAGAGGCTGGATGACGAACTTCACCGACTGAAGAAGAGCCATTCGAAAGTCACTGCGGAGGCTACTCGCTTTCGAGACCTCCACAAAAAGGATCTCATGGACTACACCCGGAGGAAGGCTGACTTTGTGATGGAGCTTGAGGAACTCCAAAAATGTGCCAGCGATCGATCTTGGATCCAGGCTTCCAAGATCAGTTCCCTTGAAGTCGAGCTGGCGGCCGCACGAGAGAAGATTGACCAGTTGGAAGGGAGCTCATCCTGGCTCGCAACTCAGGTCAATCACGATCGAGACTGATCGAAAAAATTCTCCAACCTTCAGAAGCAGCTGCAGGATGCTGAGGCGAACTACAACGCCTACCAAGTCGACTGGTGCGGGCAAGTAGAGGACTACCGAAGGAAGCTCAAGACGGCGACCGACGAAGTTGCCTGCCTTCAGAGGTAGTTGTCTGAAAGAGTTCAGTCCACCTTTGCACAAGGCTTTGACGAGCTTCGCTCCTTGAGGGGGACCATGGAAGAACTATTTGTGGCCCTTGGGCAGGAGAAGGCCGAACTGCAGTGGCTGAAGATTCAACTGGCCTACCAGCAGCAGTCGGTCAAAGATGCCGAGACGGAGTTCGAAGTTTTGAGGAAGAGGCTTCGAGAGTTGGAGGGCGAGAGTCGGTGGTTCCACCAGATGCATTTGGAGATGCTGTTAAGAAAGAAAGAACTGGAAGAAGAAGTCGAAACCTTAAAGCAATCTTTGATGATGGCTGGAACCGAGAGTTCGAAGTCTGAAGAAGTCGAGCTTCCTTAGAGTTTCTTTACCTTTTATTCTATGTATTCTTTCCTTTTCTTGTTGTTTTTCTTTTTTGGCCTTCAAAGGCTTTGTAATATACACTTCACTAATAAAATGAAAAAAAAATTTTCTCATTACCTCGTCTATTCTTGCTTTGAGTTGTTGTTTACCGAACTTCTTTTATCTTTTGTCTTGTTCGATGTCGACGTTGTTTGAAGGTACCTGATCGTCACCGTGTTGATTCGCCCTTAGGGACTGAAGATTGTCGATAAGAATTTTCTTCCTCGTTGAGATGAGGTCTCTTGAGTCTTTGATGTAGTTTGCTTTTCCCTTATCACCGGTGTAGTCCATCGCTTTCCCTTTTTCTCTCCCCTCTTTTTTTTTTGTATTCGAGTGAGGGTTTTCCCTCTGCTCTTAACGGGGTCATGGGAGTGTAGAGGAGCCGTTGAGGAGGCTTTCCTCCTCGTCTGGTCTTGATCGACCGGATCTTTGTTTGTGTCAGGATGAGATTCTCCTTCTGTTCCCGACACAGTCAATTTCAACTCATGTTAGGATGAGGTTCTTCTCCTGTTCCTAACAAAGGATGTGGGGGCACGTAAGGGCCGTTGCAAGGGCACTCCCCTCATCCAGTCTCTAGATAATCGGGCCCTCGATTTTGCTCATGTTAGGATGAGGTTCTCCTCCTATTCCTAACATGGCTGTGGGGGTACATAAGGGCCGTTGTAAGGGCCTCTCCTCCCATCCGATCTTTAAATAATCGGACCTTCGACTTTGCTCATGTTAGGACGAGGTTCTCCTCCTATTTCTAACAAGACTGTGGGGGTACATAAGGGCTATTGTAAGGGCCTCTCTCCCCATTCGATCTTTAAATAATCAGGCCTTCGACTTTGCTCATGTTAGGATGAGGTTCTCCTCTTATTCCTAACATGGCTGTGGGGGCACATAAGGGCCGTTGTAAGAGCCTCTCCCTCCATTCGATCTTTAAATAATTGGGCCTTCGACTTTGCTCATGTTAGGATGAGGTTCTCCTTCTGTTTCTAACATGGCTGTGGGGGCACATAAGGGTCGTTGTAAGGGTCTCTCCCTCCATCCGATCTTTAAATAATCGGACCTTCGACTTTGCTCGCGTTAGGACGAGATTCTCCTCCTGTTCTTAACATGCTTAGTTTCGATTGTCGGAAGGAGCTACTCCCTGTCGTTATGAGCTCATGCCAAAAGAAAAGATATGCAAATATGAAAGAAACTTTTATTTAAGGCAAAGTTATTGGTAATACATTCGTGAATTTTTCGAATCCCATAGCCGCAGAAGGTCTGCTCCCCATCAGGGTCCTCCAGAGATGGAGTTGATGATCCCAGTTGGAGGCCGATCTTCAGGCTGCTCCTCCCTCCTTGGCGGCTCTGATTGCGGCAGGGCCCTCGGTCGATCTTTCCTACCTTCAGGTTGGCGTCGAATGAATCTGTCGAGCAGAACTCATCTGATGAGCTCCTCGATCTCATCTCGGAGCTGAATGCACTCCTCCGTATTGTGATCGTGGTCACGATGATAGAGGCAGAACTTGTTAGGGTTGTGCTTCTCGGGGTGTGTGTGCATTCTTTCCGGCCTCAGCAGCTGCTTCCTGACCTCCATCAGCACTTAGACTTTCGATGCGTTGAGAGGAGCGTAGCTGTGAAATCTTTCTAGGAGAGAGTCCCATCAAACTCTGCGATCCGGGCTTCTCTGCCTATGAGCCCGGGGAGAAGTCTGGACACGCTTGTGTCCGGAGAGAGTTCGAGAACGTGGCCGAGCTTCACTCGACCTTTTTTCAACTGCGGGCTTGCTGGAGTCTCCCACCTGTCACTCCTTCGTGGCCTCCTCGTCCTTCATCTTGAAGGCTTCTTCTACTCGGGCATATCCTTCGGCCTGAGCCAGCAAATCAGCAAAGTCCCTGGGATACTTCTTTTTCAGAAGAAAGAGAAGATCGTTCTTTTGAAGACCGCCCTTCAGGGCGGCCATCGCGACCGATTGGTCCAAGTTTCGGACCTCCAACGCGGCGACGTTAAAATGATTGACGTAAGCTCGGATAGATTCTCCCTCCTTTTGCTTGATGTTGATGAGGGACTCCGAACCTCTCCGGAGATGCCGACTGCTAACGAAATGAGCAATGAACTGGTGGCTCATCTGATCAAAAGAGAAGATAGTACCCGACTTCAGTGCCAAGTACCAATTTTTTGCTACTCCCTTCAAAGTAGATGGAAAAGCTCAGCACAGGATGGCGTCTGACGTGCCATGGAGCATCATCATAATCCAAAAAGTCTCTAGGTGGTCAACCAGATCTGAGGTCCCATCGTAGTTCTCGAATTGAGGGAGCTTGAAGTTCGATGGGATTGGCTCCTGCATGATCATTTGAGAGAAAGAAGGGTCAGTGCAGATGTCCTCACCATAAGCAGTGAGAGCATGGTGGTGCTCTTCAATCTGCCAGTTCATCTCTCAGAATCTTTGATCCAGGAGGTCCTCTCGACTGCGAGTCTCAAGGGTCTTCTGGTAAAATGGAGGTAGGGACTCTCCAGGGGTGGAATCGTGATCGGATGGTGGGCCCTCCGCCTTCTGCTTTTCCTTTCCAGGGAAGACAGGGTGACTTGCCCAAGTGGCCCGCCTAGTCGCTGGATTCTGAAACTCCGACGATGCTCTTTCCAGCCGCACTGATGCTTGCGGCTGCTGCTGCATGGCCTGTACTGCTTCGGTGAGGCCCTTGACCTGCTGAACCAGCAAGTCAAACTACTCCATGCTGACTGTCGTTGCCGGAGGAGGAGGAGCTTGGAAAATTGGAGACGAGGCTGGAGCTTGCGGAGCTCACTGAGATCTGGCCGCGAAGGCTGTGGATCGCCTGGTGGATGCCTTTCAGAGAGGCATCAGGTGGAGATCTGGCAAGAGAAGGAGAAGAAGATGTCGAAGAAGATGGTCGGAGACAGTCCCGTTGAGCACTCCTTTAAGAACAAGGGTACTGTGAAGACACAGCCCCTCTTCCTCCAGTGTCAATTCTGTTGGTGCAGAATTTCATCGACGTCGGAGAAGCTGGAGTTGAGATGACCATGACCACTGTCGGAGTCTGCAAAGAAAGTCTAAACCGGAGTTGGGGGTGCTCCGGCAAGATCCTCCGACGCTCAAGTCAGTACTCTGCTTCAACAGAAATAGAGCACTTAAATAGAATTTTGGTAGAATTTTGAGATAGAGTTTTGAGCTTAGAGAAGAACGTATCTGGGGGTCCCTTTTTATAGACGGAGAGCGTAACTGATTGACAGCGATGTTTGTAACCGCCTGGTAGTGAGCTGTTCAGGGCCACGCGGAGTTTGTTACAGAGAGTAGTGGCGTCAGGGGGCCATTCAGGGCCACGTGGAGTTTGTTACGGAGAGTGAAGTGGTGTCCATTGTCGTGACTTGCCAGAGAGTGGTGGAGCCATACGGAATCCGTTACAGAGAGTGGAGCAGGATAGTGGCTATTATCGTGACTTGCCAGAGAGTTCGGGCCTGACGGCTGAAGCTCAACTAGGGATCGTCCGTCGGAGAGATCTGGTTCCATGAGGAATCTGACGGAGGGTCAACCAACAGTGGAGTTCAGATGGTGTTGTGGAGGTTCGTCCACTAGAGGAGTCTTGGGGACACTGTGGGAGGTTGAACGTTGGAGGAGTCCGGGATTCAATTCTGTTGTAGAAGTTCGGACGGGGTTTGACTCTTGTAGGAGTCTGGATGAAGTTTGCTTATTGTAGAAGCTCGGACGAAGATCAGTTATCATGGAAGCTCAGATGGAGACTTTTTATTGTAGAAGCTTGGAGTAGTGATCTGGCTAGTGGAGCCTGTCCCGTTGTAGAAACTCGTCTGTGATCCATCCACTGTAGGAACTCGGCTGGGATCCGGCTATGTAGGAGCTCGGGTGAAGCCCACTTACAATAGAAGTTCGGAGTAGAGATCTGGCTGGTGGAGCTCTTTCGTTGTAGAAGTTCGTTTGAAATTCATCCGCTATGAAAGTTCAGACGAAGTCTGATTCTTGTAGAAGTCTGGATGAGGATCACTTATTAAAGAAGCTCGACTGAAGTCCGACTGTAATAGAAGTTCGGAAGGAATTTGTTTACAGTAGAAGCTCGGATGGAATTCGCTTACAGTAGAGATCCGGAGTAGATCGCTTGCAGTAGAAGTTCGGAGTAGACTGTGGCCGGAAGAAATTTGGAAGGGATTCGGAGAATAGTCGATCACTGTAGAGAATCGGCTGAAAGTGGAGTTCAGAGAGCATTTGGAGCAGTCCGGTAGATGAATGAAGAAGCTCATGATTGGAGAAGCCCGGATGGCATTATGGAAGCTTGGACGGTCGAGGGAGTTCAGAAAGATACCACACAAGGTCGGAAGTCGGAAAAGCCCTGGAAGGGTCGGCCTTTTACAAACTTCAGCGAGGGTTATTTTACACCCAACAAAAATCATTCTTATCCATCTTTTTATATTTCATCAAATATATAGGAGGATGGATGGAAGAGTCATCCATCCTCTCCCTCATCTATCCTTCCTTCAGCCTATCTTTCGTACCCAACAAAGGGTTAGTATATGGTTCACTTATTATATGAATCTCAAAGCACCATAAACCCCTTCACTTATTTTTCTATATAGATCTTAAAGCATCCTTACTATATGGACTATGGGGAGGGATCATCTACTAGTATAGATCTCAAAGCACTTCGAATCCCTTTATTCATTTGCCTATACAAATTTTGAAGCATCCTTAGTATACAACCCATGGTAAAAGATTAACCATCATGCAAATCTCAAAGTCACATGAAGCCCTCTATTCATCCACCTGCATGGATCATAAAGCATCCTTAGTATATAACCCTAGTTAAGGATCACCCGCCATATAGATCTCAAAGCACTTTGAACTCCTTAGTTCTTTCACCTATGCAAATCTCAAAGCACCTTTAATATATGGCCTATGGTGAAGGATCACCTATCACACAAGTTTCAAAGCACTCTGAACTCCTTAATTCATCCGCTTGTATAGATCTCAAAGCACCTTTAGTAGATAACTTATATTGAAGGATCACCCACCGTACAAATCTCAAGGCACTCCAAATTCTTATACACTTATACTCTAAAGAGGATGAGGGTATTTTGGTCATATGTAATGGCAGGCTAATGTCGTCCACGGTTGAGGAACTAGAGGACCAATTTGGAATAATTTAAAAACATGAAGGACTAATTCATAACTTTTTAAAAGTTGAGAGGGTATCTTTGGGATAAGCTCTAAGCTGAGAAGATGTTCCTATAAGTTTTTAATTATATATGATTCATGTAATGAAATGCTTAATTACTGGAATATTATAAATCTTGGAGGAAATCAGAGACTTTATATATTTAGAACTTAATTTATAGGCTTGATTGATCTTTTGTCACCCATCAGACCTTCTCAATTTTCTAGATACCAATGTGGAAGCTAAACAAAAATAGTGTATTTATTGTAGAGTTTCACTACAAAATACAAATTTATTAACAATTGTATGGAACCCTTTGCTGCAGTATGGGAAATGGCAATAATGTTTTTCTAGCTAGTTTGAAGAATAGACTTCACATAAGAAAAATACTGGTGAGGGAAGATAGGGCGATTAGTATCGGATGCCGCTTGTGCATACAATGGATGAAACCTTATCCGCCTTAATTCGATCAGGAAGAAAAGGTAATTTATTCAACTTGCTCAACTCGAAGCTCTTAAAAAATTTAGATAAAACAAAAAATTAGTGAAAGTAGGGTCTAGAATTCCTTTTTGTCTCTTTTATTAATGATAATAAACTAAGTTACATAGATATGTCTAGTAAAAATAATTATGAAAAGTTATAATTTTATTGAAGGTATATCTCGACTTCTAAATCAAGTTTATTTTTAGCCATTTCACCTAATGCTTTTCAAATTGAAAGATATGCCTAATCAAATTTTTTTTTCGTTGCATTGACTAGTCAGTTCGAAGGTTCAAATGATAGACTAGTTTAACACTAATCACTTAGTGTGCCACACCTTATGGGTGAAACCACATTGCAGAGCTCAAAAAGTTATCCAAATTTAAAAAAAAGCACCTCAATTGAACCTTGTATTGGCTAGTTAGGACTTCTAAAAGTTTGACGAGTGATTCAGCTTTCCAGTATAATGGATCTTCCTCT
Organism: Elaeis guineensis; assembly: GCF_000442705.2. NCBI lineage: Eukaryota > Viridiplantae > Streptophyta > Magnoliopsida > Arecales > Arecaceae > Elaeis > Elaeis guineensis. The sequence continues at coordinate 119,489,912 of NC_025998.2, read as the reverse complement.
GAAACTTTGTTCTTTCCTTCCCATAGTTGCTAAAGTGATCCTCGTCAAGTCTGGTGATCCTCTTAGATCATACCTATGTAAAAAGAAGTAGGCTTGAACTAATGTATCAATAATATGATCCGATGTAAGGTCCAGCTCTAACATATTAATTGAGATGTCCACACTAATTGAGCTATGATAGCACCATGTCTATGGGTGCATTTTAGGTCTGCTGCAAATTGGAAATCAAGTTTTTGCAGCTAGTTCACATGCAAGTTGAAGTACGCCATTCGATCTAGAAATGGATAACTTTAGAGATGATGTGCTGCGATCTCTTCTTTCTTTTTTTATGATTGTTTTTTTATTGAAAGGGAGACCGCCCAAAGATCTCCTCCTTCGAATCAAAAATTCAATCCACAATCTCCACCAAACTGCCATCACAAGATGAATCCAACCCTTCTTTAAGTGCTTGGAAATAGTAAAGATTACTAGGAGAACAAGAGAAAAGAAATTGATGACTAGTTTGGCCTTAAAGAAGTTCCAAACAGCCAATGAGTGTTGGCATTCAAGTAGCATGCTGATTTCTTCCGACTTAATTAGTACATTCATGGCACAATACACAAGAAATGGTGTTGTTGTTGCAGGAGTCCACCCGACTAAGGAGCTGAAACAGCTGGGCTATTGGATTGCTCGGACAATTGGCTGCTCAATCCATAAAGGTTGGCTGAAGATCGCGATGCATCTCTAAGGTGGTGATGTAGTAGCTGCCATCTCAGATGGTGATGGCTTCGATGCCGATCACTCTCAGGATAATGTTGGTGGTGGAGATTGTGCTCGGACCATTACTCTGATAGTAGATTCGATTTGAAACAACAAAGATAGATAAATGTTCTTGTCAGAGAAATTTGATGGGGGACCCTTTAATGCCTAAGTTAGGCGGACTCTTAGGAAACAATAGAGATATTATGAGATTAGTAGAATGGTAGTGCAAGGCTGTAAAAGGTCTTAAGAGTACTTAGCAGGAGGATTCTCAGGGCATGATTTATATAGATAAGGGACGATGCTTGTAGTTGAGGAATTCAAGTTCATGGAGTGGCCATTTTGATTGCTCGGACAATTGGCTGCTCAATCCATAAAGGTTGGCTGAAGATCGCGATGCATCTCTAAGGTGGTGATGTAGTAGCTGCCATCTCAGATGGTGATGGCTTCGATGCCGATCACTCTCAGGATAATGTTGGTGGTGGAGATTGTGCTCGGACCATTACTCTGATAGTAGATTCGATTTGAAACAACAAAGATAGATAAATGTTCTTGTCAGAGAAATTTGATGGGGGACCCTTTAATGCCTAAGTTAGGCGGACTCTTAGGAAACAATAGAGATATTATGAGATTAGTAGAATGGTAGTGCAAGGCTGTAAAAGGTCTTAAGAGTACTTAGCAGGAGGATTCTCAGGGAATGATTTATATAGATAAGGGACGATGCTTGTAGTTGAGGAATTCAAGTTCATGGAGTGGCCATTTTTGGTAAGCGATTGTACATCCCAAAAATCACATGCATATGTTTTGCCCATGTATCTCATTTTGTATTTTTTGCATGTTCATCATGCAGTTATAAAAATAGTTTGCGATCATAGCTAAATCATCACGAGCTAGAAGAGAGATTGAAATTTAAAAATTTTTTTACATTGAAAGAATAGTGCCCTACAAGCCAATCGCATGAGTAATATGATGAAATTTTTTTTTATAAACTTCCAACTTATGTAATGATATTATTCATTTATAAATGAATTGAGACATTTTATGATTTATCATTTCAGCTATATCTTAGTATATTTAAGATTATGATGGACCCCATAGATTAAGATAATGATTTTAGGATCATGAAGAGTTCATACCAGTGAGATCTAAAATCCTAAAATCATAATCTTAAATATTTTTGATTGTAGGAGCATTGATTCGGGGATCAATGATCCAGATAAACTGACATCTTCTATGTATGCTCGATGGAGAGGATAGCTGATCTCACAAGCTACTTGTATGGGACACTAATACAACACTACTACAATAAGAGTCTATGGCAGTGCTTACTACTGCAGCGGTTCGAAAACCGCTACCATAGCTTGTATAGCAGCGGTTATAAGAAACCGCTATCACAAGTCGAATATAGCAATAGTTATACATAATTTCTGTCATAGATTAGAGATATGACAGTGGTTATATGTAATCGTTGCCATAGGTTCAATCTGTGGCAGTGATTATGCGTAACCGCTGCCATAGGCTTGAGATGTGACAGTGATTAATTAACCGCTATCATATATTAGACCTATGATAGTAGTTACTCATAACTGCAGCCATAGATTAGACCTATGGCAGTAGTTATTTATAATTACTACCATAAGTTTGACCTATCGTAGCACTTATATATAATCACTGCCATAGGTTCGACCTATAGTAGCGGTTATATATAACCATGGCTATATCTCAAATCTATGACATCGGTTACTTATAACCGCTGTTATACCATTATGGCAATGGTTACTTGTCCGCTGCAATAGATCTATAGCAGTGATTATTAAGCAACCATTGCTATAGGACCTAAATATAAATTTTTTTATATTTTTTTGAATATAGTATAATTTTAAAATTTAAAATTTATGTTCATTATTCATTATCTAAATAATTATCATTAGAGTATTGTCACAAAAGACTGCCTCAATCCAATAGCCCTAGCTATGTCGATCAATAATATTCGATTTCAACGATCACGAACAATCGCATTATGATTTGATAGATAAAGACTATCAATAGATTCAAAAACTTGCAATGATGATCTCGATGTTGTTTATAATATACTATCAAAATTTTACTTTAATCAGATATCATTATCATGATCAATTTAATATGGGATGATTGCAGTCGTTAAATAAAAAATGAGTAATCAAAAGGCCAAATGGCATTCGATTATAAAATAATTTTTTAGATAAATAATCTTTACTACTATTTTAATTATTTATACAGTGATGATCAGAAAATTCAAACCATACCTGCATGAACCATTCATGTTAAGCAGATCTTACAAAAGCACAAACATAATTACTTAAGAACTTTAAAAATAAGTATCAAGAGACATAGTTTTGGATCGATCATATATGCATGGTTTGAATTTTATGATCATCATTGAACACATGATTAAAATAGTAACAAAGATCATTTATCTAAATAATCATCTTATAATCGAATGCCATTTAGTCTTTTGATCACTCATTTTTTATTTAATGATCGAAATCATCCCGTGCTAAATTAACCATGATAATAATATCCGATTAAAATAAAATTTTGATAGTGTGCTATAAATATCACTAGATCATCATTGTAGATTTTTAAATCCATCGATAATCTCTATCTATAAGTTCATCATGCAGTCATTCGTGACCATCGATATCAAATTTTATTGATCGACATAGTAAAACTATCAGATCGAGGCGATCTTTTATCACGATACTCTAACGATAATTATTTAGATAATAAATGATGAAGATAGATTTTAAATATTAAAATTATATTATATTCAGAGAAAAATATGAAAAAAAATTATATTTAGGTCTTATAGCAACAGTTGCTTTGTAACCACTATGATAGATATATTGTAGTAGTTTTTAAAACCACTGCCATAGATTCATAAATATCTATTATAGTGGTTGATAACCGCTGCTATAGACCTATAGCAACAATTTTTGAAAATCACTGCCATAGGTTTGTGAATTTCTTTTAAATTGCACCCTCTCGTTTTCATTTCGTGCGCCAGTCTCTCTCTCTCTCCCCTCTCTGCCCGAACCTACCTACCCCCACCATTGCCTCGGCCCTCCACTGCCCCCTCCCTCTAGCACCACCATCGGCCCCCTCTGGCCCCACCTCCCTCGGCCCTGGCCCCACCTCCCTCAACCCCCTTGGGCCCTGCCTCCACCCTACCTCCCTCCGTCCCGCCTCCCTCGGCCCCCTTTGGCCCCACCTCCCTCGGCCCTACCTCTCTCGGCCTGGCCTCCCTTGGCCTTGGCCCCCTTTTGTTGTTGCCCTCCCTCTAGCGCCACCCCCCTCCCTTGGCCCCGGCCACCTTTGGCCACCACCCTCCCTCTAGCACCGCCCCCTCCCTCGACCTCAGCCCCCTTTGGCCCAGCATCTTGCCCCACCATCGGTGACCCCCGTAGCTCTATGCGACCCCCCTCCCTGCAGCTGCAGGTATAATTTTTTTTTATTTTATTTCATAATAATATTTATAATCATTTATGATATTTATGATAATATTTATAATTATTTCATAATAATATTTAAAGACAACCCCTGTCGGTGGGTTCTGAGTCATATCGATGGCTATCGGTCATACCGTCGGATTCTAGGCTATTAGATTTTGGGCTATGCTGGTGGGTTCTGTGTCATGCCGATGGATTTTGTGCTGTACCATCAGATTTTGAACCGTCAAGTTTTGGACCGTACTGGTAGGTTCTGGGCCATACCGACGGATTTTGCACCATGCCGATGGGAAGGTGTCGGACAGCATTGCAAACACAAAGCCTAGGCATGCCCTACATGCTCGAGCCTTAGGTCACAGCTAGCATTTAAGGCATCCAGCCCTCGCATGCCTGTGCGTTCAGACCGATGGAAGGTGTCGGACAGCATTATTTATATGTTAATTTTAATAAAATTTATATTTCATGGAGCGATAGATCCATCAGTTGATTGATGTACATATTCTAATGTATCCATATATTTATTTATTTTTATACGAATGGAAGAATTATGTATATTGGTCAATTGATTGTCCACTGTGGATAGTTTGAAAAATATAAGTAATTCTATAGATCATTACAGTAATCAAACGGTACACTAAGAGTTTGAAAAAAATTTTGGACAGTATTTTTTTTTTGTTCTTCCTATATTGAAAAACTAAAAAAAATACTGTCAAAATTTTTTTCGACCCATGTTGCATACTGTTTGATTACTGTAATGGACCTATAGAATTAATATATTTTTTGAATGAGATAGGACCTATCTTTACCTATTAATTGATCATAGGATATATTTATTATATATCTGAAAATGATATTAAATTTATTTTTATTCCTTTAAATATTTGATTATAATGCATGCAATATTTAGTTAGTCCTTCTTAATTTATCATGATTGAAATAATATATTTTATTTTACCTATGTAATGATGTTATGAACTCTAAGCATTGGTATGTGCATGCAAATTATGAGCAATTACTACTAAATTATATTGATGTATTATGTTATGTCTTATTTCCATGCATGATTTAATTGCAATATCACCATTTTTATAATGGATAAGGGGTGGATGAAGTTGAGTAGGTTCTCGATAGAATATGAGGATGAACTTCAAAAGTTTCTTGATTTTGCTATAGAGAAATTCGAAGACTATGGACTTATTCAATGTCCTTATAAGAAGTGTATGGGTGGACTTTGACTACCTCGTCAAGATATAAATGATCATCTCACTATTTGTAGCTTTAAACCTGGTTATGAAATTTATTAGGATCAACATGGTGAGTATAGGCCACAAGAAGGCGATCAACATGATAAAGGAGTGGAACAAATGGTTTGTGATATCTTCCTATTTGTTGGCCTCAATGATAGTGCATCTACGTCCATGCCTGATCCCATGGTTGGTGGAATAACAAACAATAAAGATGTGGAGAAGATCCACAAGTTGATGGAGGACACTAATATTTCATTGTATACTGGATATGAAAATATGGTGAAGCTTGAGTTCTTAATTCAGTTGTATCATGCGAAATACTCCAATAGGTTCAATAATAATGGAGTAAACTATATACTAGAGCTTTTGGAGGGCATTCTTTTGAAAAATGCATAAATCTAAAAGAATAATTATGAGACATCGAAGATTATTGAATAGTTGGACTTTACTTACAACAAGATACATGCATGCCCTAATGATTGCATGCTCTATTGGGAGGGGATGCCAACTGAAATGAGTGCATGAGGTGCAGTGTATCAAGATGAAAATAGATCAAAGATGGCACATCGACCCTGTTCCTCAAAAGATGATGTGGCACTTTTCTTTGATACTGAGACTACAAAAGTTATTTATATCGACAAGGATATCGAGGGACATGAGATGGCATGAAGAGAAGCGAACAAAAGATGATGCATTAAGATATCCAGCCGATGGAGAGGCATGATAAAAGTTTAATGAAATATATCCCAACTCCGTATAAGAGATACGCAATGTGAGGTTGGGCTTGTCATATGATGGTTTCAAACCGTTCAAGCACATGAATACCAACCACAGTGCATGGCCAGTGTTTACTCATGTTTACAACCTTCCACTATAGATGTGTATGAAAAAATCCTTCTCTTTCAAGACAGTGCTCATCCCCAGATTGATGGAGGTAGGGAATGACATTGATGTCTATTTACAGCCTCTTATGCCGAGCTAAAATAGTTGTGGAGCGTTCAAGGTGTTCTAACTTTTGATGCTTTCATGAATGAGTCATTTTTTCTGCGTACGGTACTTATGTGGATAATAAATGACTTTCCAGCTTATGCTCTAATATTGGATTGGAGCACGAAAGATGAGCTAGCATATCCGATTTGTGAAAAACACATTCGGTCTAAAAGGTTGACACTGAAGAAAAAATTCATCCAATCTGATCCGATGGTCAAGGTGCATCTGAAAATTTTTTTATAATTCACTATTATATATTTTTTTTATCTGAAATGCATTAGAATAGGGATCAAAATCTCTAGAGGATTCTCAAACCTAATGCTTCATGAGGTTTGAAAGCATAAATCCTCTACTTCGCGTGCACGCCAAGCTCTGTAGGAAAGCGAGATGATTTTCTTGACATCAATCTTTAGAAGGGAAGGAAGGAGAAGCCATTGAGATCTCATCTCACGGATTGAGGCTAAGGAGGAGGCCTTCATGCCAAGGAGAAGAACCTGTCCATCAATCTCACACACAAAATAAGGGATGCCTCCCTTTATTTGTTGCACACTCTTTCTTATGGTAGTTTAGGAATTTTTGTCACACAAAATATTACCATAACAATCGGTGGTTTGTGGTGATATCCTAAATTTGATCAATGTCCTAATTCAAATCTAATTTGAATTTGGTTTCTTTCTTTATCCAACTAGGAGATGTAATAAAGAAATGATAGTGCCCATTGCTTATGTGAACAAACTTCACCGTGCACTCCCATATGGGGCAAAAATAAATCCACCTCTTTCCTCCTTTGGTCGGCCACTATTAGAGAGAGAGTCTCAGGTGTTTTGGACTCTTTGGATCACATCCAATCTAGCTCAAATTTAACTCGATTCAAATCTAATTTAAACCAAACTTAAAGAGCCTGTCAATTCTAATCTAATTAGAATTTTGATCTAAGTCTAACTTAAATTTTTAACACCATAATCTTTAATTAAATCAGATCTAATTTAAAATTAATTAGGACATAAATTTAATCTCTCATAAATTCTTTGGATCATTAATCAAATTATTATCATCTCTAAAATTAAATCTGAACCTCATGTCTAGTGCTAGCTAGATATAGTCAACTTGTTTAGTCCCATATGATCTCTAACTTAATTCTCAATTAATCTCATCTATTTGTTCAATCAAATCACGTACTTCCAAATTAAACTCATAGATTTAGATCCATTCTTTTATACTTTGTCTGACTTTATGCTTGACTCCATAAGTTCGAATATTAAGCTGGTAGTACATGAACTACTTCTTATACTAATCAAAGTTACCATCTAGTAATGGTTTCTGACGTCCAGATAGGTCGAATATTTGCAAGGCAACACTCAAGAATCCAGGAATATGGTTACCACATAATTCATCCCTTTGACCTTGAATGCTCAGGATGATCTAAGATTTAACTATCAACCCTTGATTAGTCATCTATATTGTATTTCAATCTTTTCCAAATCTTGTGACCTATTATATAAATTATCCTGATCGAGTCTTACTCAATTAAAATATAATGATGCATCAACTCCTAAAATATGGAGGAGTCAATCCCATCTTGATCCGCACACCAACTATCGCAAGCACTTGATTGTGTGCAAAAATCTTTCATTATTGAATTAAAAATTTAGATAGTCCGACACCAAATTATAATGAGTTGCTTGCAAGTCACTGTGGTGATCTCTGGTTGGAGGGATACTTATGCCCATATCTTCGCGAGATGCTCTTGACAGTAGAACACTCCGTAGGTGAGTCACTTATTCAGTGATGATGCACTTCTATATCTCACCTGTATGCCATACTAGTATCTCCACACTTCTTGATTATGAGGACAACCAACCTATATGGTACATAATGATCTACACTTAATAAACGTCATTGTCCTTTAATGACATATCATTTGATCGCAAACATATTTAACAACTGTTCAATAAACCCTCCTTTATCGATTATCATATAGTTTTAAGGACTTCATTACAACATTAGAGTTCAATCAAGAAAGATGCAATCTTATGATGAAAATGTCAAATAATTTTTATTAATGCATAATTTATATACAAAATATAAAGAGTACAATCATCCAAATAATGGGCTTTAGGATACATTTTCTAACAACTTTCATTTGAACTAAAGTCAATCAGTACAGTATCTAATACCCATCTTTCTTTTAAGTTTGTCGAACTCTTTGATTTTGAAGGTTTTAGCAAACGGGTTGATCAAGTTCTTCTTTCCATCAATCTTGAGAAGATCATCATCACCTCTGTCAATGACCTCTTGTATAAGGTAATAGCGATGCATAATATACTTGATTCTCTGATAGGACTTCTATTCTTTAGCCTGAGCTATGGCTACAGTACTGTCACAACACAAGGACTGGACCATCGACAGAGGGTGCCACTCCAAGCCTGTTAATGAACTTTCATAACCAAACTACTTCTTTTGCAATATCAAATGCTGTAATGTACTCTGCCTCATAAATAAAATTGGCTACAGTGAACTAGCTGAAACTTTTCCTGCATATCGCTCTTTCATTTAGGATATAATCCAACATATTTTTGCCATCATCATGATCTGACTGAAACTAAAATCGATACATCCTACAAGTTTCAAGTTAATATCTCCATAAATTAGCCATTGGTTCTTAGTATTTCTCAAATACTTAAGGATTGTCTCTACAACCTTCCAATGGTTCCCATCCAAATTAGACTGATACCTATTCATTATGCTTAGTGAATATATCACATTCGATCTCGTACATATCATGACATACATAATAGATCCCACTATCAAAGCATACGAGACTTTACTCATATGCTCTCTCTCTGTTGAGGAGTTATCGGACAATCTTTCTAAGAGAGAATAATTCTATGATCTATTAGGAGATAGTTTTTTTTTAAATTTTCTATGCTAAACTATTTTAGCACGGTATCTATATACATGGATTGGGACAATCCAAGCAACCTTTTAGATCCATTTGTATAGATCTTTATCCTTAGGATGTAGGCTGCTTCTTTCCAATTCTTCATGGAGAACTGTGATGATAACCACAGCTTTATACTTTATAGGCTGAGATGTCATTTCTTATTAATAGTATGTCATCCATATAAAATATAAGGAAGATATGACGTAAATACGATAATTTTATTAATAATATTAACGATGAAAAACTTACATCATAAATATGATAATTTTTTATGAAAATTTTTATCGCTATTAATTATTTATGATGAACACTTTTCATCGCTATTAATTATATATAAAATTTTAATAATTTTATATTTATTAAAAAATTAAATTATCATACTAAAATATTTTTGGCAACCAATATTTCATTAAAAATAATTTCATCACTAATAATTTAAATATATTTTTTTTAAAAAATAATTTATGAATATATATTTTTAATTTATATCTATAATATTTTTTATAAATTAAAAAAATAAAAATAAAAAATTTACATAATAAATAAATAAATAAATAAATTTTATTATTTTATTATATTATATTAAATTAAAATTATAAGAGATTTGAAATAAAAATAAAAAAATATATGAAGAAGTCGTTAAGTGTTGGCATCTGAAGAACGAGCTGGGGAAGGATAGTGCTCGAAAGAGCTTGGATCGGCTTGCTGCTGCCTCATCAGCTGTATCATCTGCTCCATCTGCATCATTCACTCCATCATCTGGATCTAGAGCTACTGATACTCGTTGATGCATGTAGCCAACTCTTGAGCTCGTTGTTCAGTCTGTTGTCAATCTATGACAGTCTACTGTCAATCCTCGATAGCCTATCTCTGCACCTCCGTCAATCGAGCCTCGCACGTAGAATGGATGTCAATCCTAGATGAGCACGAGGATGAGGGAGCAATGATCCCATATCCTAGACTCCTAACATAACAGGATCTCGTACCAAGCACCTGATCACAGATCTCATCATCTGTGGGTGCGGTCGAGCCCTCAGAAGTAGGCTGAGATCTCATATCTGTCATACGATCTTAAAAATTAAAATTATAGCTATTTTAATTTTATAATAAAAATCAAACTATGAATAAAAAAATAATTGAAAAAACTTACAAAGAGCTCCTGACTCTCCATCGTCTACTCTCCTGACCGTCGCTGGTGGGTCCGCTGGTAGATATCGATCCTACCAAGAAGCTCGTCACTCTCAGCATCTCTCTGTAATTTGAGAATTAATTAAAAAAATTTTAAATAATTAAAAAATTATATGCTAATTAAAAATTAAAAATTACCTATCATGTGCTCCATGTGACGAGCGAACGATCTCAAACCCCCACAATGCGGTATAATCTGTCTCACCCGATTCACAATATTCTGGGCACATCTTCTCTATATAGTTACCAGTCAAATTAGTAGATAACAAATTTAATTTAAGAATAAATGATTCAATCATTAAACTCTAAAAAAAGAAAAAGTTTGGATATGTAACCTGATATATCAGATCCTCGTAATACCAGCATATGACAGTCCAATCATCCATAGTGATACTGTCATAGAGCTGCTGCCGTGCTGCCTCCTCCCCATAATCCTGCACCATATGGTACCAATACTGATGCATGTGATGGCGATAATCTCTGAAATGCATTGATAAATGAGTGTCAAAGACTTGCCTCATATGATCCTCCTCAAAATCAATGATGTCGAGTACACCATGCAAATAACAAATATTAGAAAAATACTATACAAATTAAATATTCATAATATAATTTATTTTACCTATAAGTGGGTGTATAAAATCTTTCTCTGAGCCGGTAGAATGTGATGCCAATCAAAGAGCGTCACGGGGGCATAGCTGCGGCATATGATGCCTAGCTCAGTTTGCTATGGCTCGCACCATCTTCTAATGGGTCTGGTGTAGCCGGCTGATATCTCGATCCAGAGATGCTGTCTCGGGTGCTCACATCTCCAACGCTCTAGAGTGAGGTTCTTCGATGGACCTCACCCTCACCTCACTACCGATGAAGATTAGCCTGAAACAATAATAAATAAATTATTAGTATGATAGCTATCTAAATAAAAGAATCAAATTTTATTATATAAAAGTATAATAATACCACTAAGACCCATTTCACTGGGACCTGCCAGTGCAGGACCCTCTGACAATGGAGCCGGTGCGGCAACGGAGATCGATGAAGGTGCCTCAACCTTCAGGGTAGACTATAAACGCAAATGTCATCATCTATTTTCTGGTGCCATATCTGCACGCTTCAGTATGCTTCCACTTGTGGGTACTCGATGTTTTTTCAAATTGGATATTTTCAATGACTTCAAGTTATTCTAAAATTTTTTTTCCACTTAACTCCTTAGGTGGCGCACGCTAGTCGGACTTACCATCAAAATATTGGTTATAATGGATCCTCTAAGAATGATTACCAAAGAGAAACTGTCGATGACCTATGAAACATATTTTTCATCCGTGCTTTAAACGTAAGGAAGATGCATCCCTATTGCATATTGGACATGCAAGATATCTTTTGGTGCTCCATCCAGATAATTTTTCATATACAGAAAAATCATTTATGATCCATAGAATCAAAGCATGCAACTTAAAATTACTTCGACTCACAAAATCATATGTCCATACCCTGTTTTCCCATAGCTCCTTCAGATCATCGATTAAAGATCGTAGATATACATCAATTTCATTACCTAGTGCTTTCGGATCCGGAATCAACAGTGACATAAAAATAAATGATTTTTTCATGCACTTTCAAAGTGATACATTATATACAACTAGCATCACTGGCCACATGCTATAAGAGGTACTCAGATAACCAAAAGGATTAAATCCATCTGTCGCTAGACTAAGCCGGATATTGTGCGGGTCACTTGAAAAGTATGGATGCTTTGTATCAAAGTCTTTCCATACTAAAGCATCGATCGGATGGCTAAGTATGTTCTCCTCTGAAACCCGCTGCTCATAATGTCATCTTATTTCTTCAGCTGTCTTTATGGATATATACAACCTTTGAAGTCTTGGAATCAATGAAAAATATCTCAAAATCTTTTAAGGTATCTTTTTTGCTTTCCTATTATCGATTTTGTATCTAGGCTCATCGTATTTCGGATATTCAGTTGCCTATTCGTTATCCTTATAAAATAATATACAGTCATTTTTATAGGTATATATAGGAATATAGCCAAGTCTCAATTTCGGCATGTATATTTTTGCTTTAGAATATGATTTCGAAAGTCTCTCTCCATCGAAAAGAGTTGCTTTAATCAATGTCAAAATTTGATCAAATAACTTTTGACTCTATCAATTCATGATTTTAATATGAAGTAATTTTATCAAAAACTCTAACTTAAAAAATTTTGTACAATTTGGATAGAGTGGCTCTCGTGCATCCCTTACAAGCTTTGCAAACTGTTCAGAAGTCTCTTCTACCTCAAGCTAAATATTATGTTCATCATTAGAATTGCTTTCAGATGCAGTAGTACTCATGCATATATTTAAACAAGCACCCTGATGTAAATCATCTAATAATTTTTTTATACCACTATGTTCAACAGGTCCAGCAGTATCACTATCATTTTCAGTATCGTCATCGTCGTGCACCACTTCATTCGGATCACCCTTCCTATACCTATCCAATAAGTATACTTTTTATCCATATCATAATGTAGCAGATGCTCTTCAACAAGTGTTATGTGATGATATATCATATTGACACATCTCTTGTATGGAAACTTTATCTGACTAGCACTATCAGCCTTATGCCATGCAAACTCAATAAAATTTCGAACTCTTTTTCGATAGTTAGATAAAAAAATACCTCTAGCATTCATGCATTCATTCAATTTTTGTTGACATCCATCTAACAACAAACACAAAATCATTAACAACTAAAAAAAGATTAAGTGGTATTCTGGATCTCGATTTGAATTTCGGACTGAATCGTGATCTGAATTTCAGTCAAAATCTCGATCCGGATCCAGACACAGATCACTTTATACAAAACAACACATATTAAAAAATATAGACTGAATAGTAGCACAGAAAATATCCTTTCATCAATTTAATGAAGTAAAAATACATGATCCTATCTATTTCAAATCATTACTAACAGGTGTGATCCTATCCCTTTCAAAAAAGTAATAATCTAATTATTATTATTAGTGAATATTTCATCTCATTTTTATAAAAATTTCGACAGCATCTTCCCAGGATTCTCTAAGTATATGATGTGAATATGGTGCCTACGCACCCTATCCACCATATATCCAGAGAATAATGGACAGATAACTACTGAATACCACATAATGAAATAAAATATCAACTATTAACAACAATAAGATTATTACTTCTCTAAAAAATCTGAATATGGGACATCCAAGAGTCGATCTCGATGAAAATCGACTCTTGAATAAGAATCTATGGCTCAATATAATTTAACTACTATCTCTGAATATGCATTTGAAGATAGATTTCTAATTTATCAAAAAAGAATAACTCTGCATTAAAATTTTTCATCAAAAATTTCAATAGAGTCTTTTCTAAAATAAAAATATTTTTTATATTTAATTATAATAAATAAAAATATACAAAATAGTATATAAAATAATTAAATTATAATAAGTAACTACAATGTGCATTGTGTTAGTGAAAAAAATTAATCAAATAATTAAATAATTTCAATAGTAATACTAAAAAATTTATATAATAAATATAATTAATCAAATAATTAATTAAATAATTAATCAAATAATTTTTTCGACCCCATCTCCACCAGCTGACACCCTCTTTGGCCCCATCTCTCTTGGCCGCCAGCGGCCCTGTCCCCAACCCCAACTCCTTCAACTACCGACAGGCCCCCTCCCCGGCCCCGTCTCTCTTGGCCGTCGGCCACCCCCTCTTCGATCCCATCTCCATCGACCGACACCCTCCTCGACCCCATTTCCCTCGATTGCCCCCTCCTCAACACCATCTCCACCGGCCGACACCCTCCCCGACCCTGTCTCCATCACCGCCGACCGCCCTCTCCCCGACCCGATCTTCTCTTTTTCTTTTTTTTTTCCTTTTTCTCCTTTTTTCTTTCTTTTTTTTCCTTTCTTTTCTTTTCTTTTTTTCTTTTCCCCCCTCCTTTCTCTCTTTCCTTCCTCCCTCCCCACTACCGACACCCTCCCTGGCCCTAGAGCCCATCCCTGCTGGCCCGATCATAGTCACCACTGACCCGGCCTGGCCCCATCCCCGTCGGCCCCCCGGTGGCCCAAGAAAACACCAAAAAAAACAAATCGGTTGCCACCGGCCCGGTCACAGTCGCCATCGGCTCGGCCCGATCCAACCCATCCCTATTGACTCGGCCCGATCCGACCCATCCCTATTGACTCGGCCCGGCCCCATCACCACTAGCTCGGCCCCATCCCCATCGGCCCCCTGGTGGTCCGAGAAAACACAAAAAAAAAAAAAGCACAAATCCTTACCTCCGATGACAGACGGCGACGGACGGCAGACAGACGCGGATGGTGGCAGATGTGGTGGTGGGACGTGGTAGTGGGGAGAGGGGGGAGAGCAGAGAGGGGGAGGGGGGGACAAGTTTCGTGCGAAATGGAAGGGGAGGGGAAGAAATGGGTTTCACGATGGGATTTGATGGGACGCAAATTATTAACAATTTTTATTGTTAATAATTCAAAAAAAAATTCTTCGATAAAAAAAAATTTCTCACCAAAAAAATAATTTATGATGAAAAAAATATTTCATCGTTAATAAGACTATTAATGATGAAAAATAATTTTTATCACTAATAATTTTTACCAAAAAAAATACCCCATTTTTTTGCTAAAAAAGTTTTTCCACCATAAAAAAATTTATTTACGACGAAAAGCTTTGCGTCATTAATTAGGTTATTAGCGAGGAAAAATAATTTTCATCACTAATAATTCGATCAAAAAATAAAAAAATTATTTATGATGAAAAATATTTATCGTCAATAATCTTATTGGCAACAAAAACTAAAATTTTATCCCCAATAATTCTAGCAAAAAAAAATTTGCCACTAAAAATTTTTTTTCATCTTAAAAAATTTTGTAAAAAAAGTTATTTATAATGAAAACTAAATTTTAGTCATTAATAATCTTATTAGCAATATAAATATAATTTTTATCAAAAATAATTTTTGCAAAAAAATTTCTCCAATAACAATTTTATAAAAATTTAATTTTAGATTTTTCTCACTAAGAAAATTTTCTATCCAAAAAATTTAACAACAAAAAATGATATTAAAAAAATATTCATAATGAAAAATAAAATATTAATAAAAAATTTATATAAATAGTTAATTTATAATTTTTTTTTAAAAAAATTACGTACATAAAAAAATTACGTATGCAAAAAAATTACGTAATCCTATACCGTTGGAAGAGAAGTATTTTTTTACTGATACATTACAGATGTTAACTAACAATCAAACATAATTTATAATTAAAAAAATTTAACTAATTAGATTTACTTTTTTAGTGGCAACACTGTCATGAGTTGATCAAAAGGTTTGAATGGACATCCGAACTCAAATTTAATCTGCGAGCAGCTAAGACCCTTGAGATCCGATGCAAAAGAAGTATAGTGAAAAGGATAATATCTGTTCAAGAGTATGTCAATCTTAGAATAAATCTTGAACTGGATAGCAATAATCAAAGTTTAGCTAGTTTGAGAATATCTATGACAAACAATCATCGCATACCAATTAAGACTGTGAATGTACTCTGAAAAAATAATATTGAAGGATCCAGCAAAGGCCTTCTGCATATAGTTTAGAAGTATATGACATAATTTAATCCATCGAACAGTTGATAAAATTTTGTTCTTTATACAATTGAAAGTTGATAAAGTTTTGTTCTTTATAAAGATCAAGTACCATGTGAATAACTATTTTGTGAATCATATTTTAATATATAAAAATTCAGTATCATCTCCTTTCTATATTCTTGGGCAGATACAAAGTCTTTGTATTTTGTGACCTTTGGTCAGTCTATAGAATCAACAACCTATGTAAAATTGAGCAATGAAACAGATTCAGAAAAATTTAGAGACGAAAAGTATTGTCGTAAATAATGATCAATTTTTAATTTTTTTATTATAAATAACAGACTATTTATGATGAAAAATATATTTTCATCATAAATATTAAGTTATTTACAATGTAATATTTTCATCGTAAATAATCTATAATTTTTATATTTTTCAAATTTTTTATTTTTTAGAAATATTGATAATAAAAATATTTTCATCATAAATAATTGACTATTTATGATGAAAAAAATTTCATCGCTAATAATCCATAGTTTTTGATTTTTTGAATTTTTTTAATTTTTTCATCTATTAGCGATGAAAAATTTTTATCGTAAATAATTAGTATTTACGACGAAAAGCTACTTTCCATTGCAAATACTGATTATTTATGATATAATATTTTCATCATAAATAATCTATAATTTTTAAATTTTTTAAATTTTTAATTTTTTTTCAAATATTAATGATGAAAATTATTCATCATAAATAGTAGGTTATTTATGATGAAAAGTAGATTTTTATCGTAAATACTCAAATATTTATGATGTAATATTTTCGTCACTAATAATATGTAGTTTATGAATTTTTAAAATTTTTTGATATTTTTTGCCTATTAGTGACGAAAATTTTTATCATAAATATTTATGTATTTGTGATAAAAAAAAAATTTATCACCAAAACTCTAGTATTTGTGACGTAACATCTTCGTTACAAAAAATCTGTAATTTTTAAATTTTTTAAATTTTTTATTTTCTTTCAAATATTAGCAATAAAATTTTTTTATCATAAATAATTCATTATTTACGATGAAGTTTAGTTTTCATCGCTAATACTCATTATTTACGACATAATATTTTCATCACAAATCATATATTATTTTTAAATTTTTAAAATTTTTTATTTTTTTTTTCAAATATTAGTGATAAAAAATTTTCATCGTAAATAATATCTATTTTTGATGGAAAATATGTTTTCATCATAAATACTGACATTATTTATGATAAAAGTATTTTCATCATAAATATTTAAAAATATAAAATTAAAATAAATATTTTATTATTTATGATGATTATTTTTATCATAAATAATAGGTATTTTTGAAGAAATTTTTTTTGATCGTAAATATGAAACTATTTACGATGAAAAATAATTTTTATTATAAATATTTTTTTATTAGTAATGAAAATAATTTTTCATCATAAATATCTTTATTGGAGACCTGAAGAGGTTTTCTTTTGGTTTTCTTTTGCCTTCTATAAGCGCTTCTAGAACATCATTTAAAAAAGACCTGATCAGATTCTTTTAGAACTTTTACAACCATCTCACAGACCTGGAGAGGATCAACTACTCCTTCATAACCCTTATCTCAAAGAAGGAGCCGATATGCATGATGAAGGATTATCAACTCATCAGTCTTATGAATGGCAAGGTTAAAATCGTTTTGAAGGTACTATCTCTAAGACTAGCCAGTAAGCTTGACAAGTTAG
Source organism: Elaeis guineensis (assembly GCF_000442705.2). Taxonomy (NCBI): domain Eukaryota; kingdom Viridiplantae; phylum Streptophyta; class Magnoliopsida; order Arecales; family Arecaceae; genus Elaeis; species Elaeis guineensis. Next base: position 119,471,915 of record NC_025998.2, on the reverse strand, counting down.
TCTCATCCACACAGTCGGCATTTATCGGAGGTAGAAGTCTGGTAGGCACCTTCTATGCCGCAAGCGAACTCATCTCATAGGCCATTAAATCCAAACAAAAAGGTTTTATTTACCAGCTAAATTTTGAGAAAGCATTTGATAATGTCACGTGGCCTTTCCTTCTCGATCTTCTTCAAACTAGAGGGTTCACTGACAGATGGTGCCGATGGATAATAGATATCACTTCAACTGCTAAATCATCTATTCTAATTAATAGTCTCCCAAGGAAACCATTCATACACTGTAGAGGATTCTGACAAGGAGATTCAATGTCTCCACAGCTATTCTTATTAGTGGCGGATGTGTTAAACAGAATTTTTAAGGTTGCAACTGATAACAACTGATTGAAGGCATTGGTTCAGGAGATATCATGGGCCACTTTCAAAGCTTACAATTTGTCGATGACATACTCGTATTTTGTGGTACTCAAAGAAGACATATTATCTCCCTAAAATTCATCCACTATTCTTTTGAACTTTTATCCGGGTTAAAGATCAACTTTGAGAGATCTACTGTCCTGGATCTTGGTATTCAACATGCTCAAAGGAATCGAATTGTAGATATGCTAGGAAGTAAAATAGCAGACTCTTCGTTGAAATACCTTGGAATGCCATTGCATCACAGAAATCTCAGGTCAGAGGATTGGTTGCTGCTCATTGAGAAAATCATGAAAAAATTGGGAAAATGGAAAGGCAAACTCCTCTCTATTGCAGGAAGGGCAATGTTGCTTAATGCTGTAATTTCGCCGATTGGCATACTCGGGATATCTTGTTTCTTACTACCACATGTAATCATTAGAAGAATTGATAGATATCGCCACGCGTTCTTGTGGTGTGGGGAAGGTAAATACAAATCAGGGAAGAGCCTGCTAAATTCACTCTCCGTCTGCCGTCCCAAAGAAGTTGGTGGTTTGGGCATTATAAATTTGAAAATACTAAATCAGGTGCTACTCTGTAAGTGGTGGTGGAAATCTCTCTCTGATTCCCCTAAACTCTAGACTTCTTTGGTGAAAGCCGGCTATTACCGAGACCAAACAATGACCCTGAAATCCCTAAACCAAAAATGGCTATCACACTTTTGGAGTGATGTTCAGCGAGTCAAAGAATTATTTCAATCATTGGTGAAGTTTTGGATTGGAAACGGTTTGCAAGCCTCCTTTTGGAATGATTCTCGGTTATCAGAGCGTCCTCTTAAAGATCAGTTCCCCTGGATATACATTTCTTTCAGCCACTAAGAAAATCTCGATGGTGGGGGCTTTTCACTTGCTTCTGAAAAACGACAGTTGGCCCCCCACAGCTCTGCATAATGACCACCCCGAACTTCAGAAGTTTCGACAAGACCTGTCCGATTCCATGATCTCTAATCGCCCGGATGCAATCGAATGGAAATGGTTCCCTATGAAAAGGTTCTCAACCAAATGTTGTTACAAGTTCTTACTTGACGGAAGTATAAGGCCACTGGCGAGTATAGTTATTTGGAAGATCAACATCCCTCAAAAGATTAAATTCTTTCTATACATAGCCTTTCATGATAAAATTCTGACCAGAAGCAATCTCGCTAAGCGAGGTTGGAAGGGGAAAAACACCTGTCCATTGTGTGATCTCAGCCAAGAGACGACGGACCATCTACTTCTTCAATGTCCCTACTCGCGAGGAGTTTGGTTATTGCTTCTTCAGGGCTTCCGTTCTAATGATCTGCCATTCTCTCAATCAGCGTTATGGAACTCCTGGAGGTCACAAGAATGCAGGCGGCACTTAGCGAAAGGACTGGATATCCTGTTGGCAGCAGGGTTATGGAGTCTTTGGAAGGAACCAAATCATCGCTGCTTTGAATTTCATGCATATCGCCCATATTTTGCTGCCCTACGAATTGCAAGATTGTTTATTGATTGGTCTGCAGTCTTCTCTAATACTGATCTCGAGCCCATCCTTTCAGTTTAAGGCAATCTATTATCAACTTCCCTGCTGAATCTGCCATAAACTGTCGCCAACCTCCATCAGTAGTTTAATAATCCAGTATCTTTAACCTGTTGCAGCTCAAAATATAGTTGAACTAACAACTTTTGCTGGTTAGGCTGCAGCATGGGGTTGTAAGGAAGTATGAAAACCTGCTGCCTAATTCTGCCTGCTCACCTATATTTAGGAATACCCTAACTTATCCTAAATATTACTTAGTATTGTATCTGGAACTTGAGCTAATGTGATCTGAGTTAGGCTTTCCCTAACTCATTTGCATCAAAAAAAAAAAAAAGCTTTTCCTCTCAAAGAAAGTGTCACTGTAGTTAATTCCACAAAAATTAGTAACGAGTTTGCGTGCTGACAAGAGAAAGTGTTTCTTTTCAACCATCATGGAAAGGCTGGGCAGTAATTTTAGACCCAACAAAAGAAAGCAAAGTTGGCGAATATATTGTTCATTAACCATGAGATTAACATGCAACTAGTTTGGCAAAACATTTGAACTAAAATAAGCTTCAAACATTGTTCATGAAAATGATGAAAGAATGATTCCAAAGTTCAAATCTGTGTCCCAATGTTCTAAGCGCGTGACATTGACTTCCGGGAGATCCGTCTTTTATAATTTTATATCTTAACTACGTTGACTGCTGATGGCAGACTTGCCAAGCAAAAGTTATTTTTTGATGCATCCAAAGTGAGAATTATGCGTGACATGATGCATTAGCGTACGATCCCCAATAAATTTGTCACTTTTTTCTGGGCCGGGCCCACCATTTTTGAAGCACAAATAGAAATATGACTTGTATGAATGACCATTTGCGTCCAACCTTTGGGAACTTATTGTTTCCGGACACCTGTCTCCGAACAAAAATGTCCAAGGGAGAAAAAAAAAACCACCAACATAATTTTTGATACTTGACATTATTAAAAAAATGGAAAGAAACATCTGCTTTAAAATATTAAAAAAATCTGGGTATTCTGGTGACCGTAGTTGAGGTTAGGAAGGAGGAATATGGTGTACTTTGCGGCTCCGGTTCAATCCGAACTTTTGCATTATTTGCGTGGCATCCTAAACGTCGTGTTATGACGTTTGTCTCCCTATCATTGCGAGGAATCCGTGTCAAGTTCGAAGAATACTATCTCGAATGCTGCACAATACAAAACTTTTAGAAAAACCGAGCCTTATTTGGATCAGGGCGGCGTATTCCAACCACCAACAAGGACGAGCAAAAATTGAATCCGAATCGATTAGTAAAATGGAATCAAATTATAAATTTAATTTAATTTAAAATTTTATTTAATTTAATTTGATTAATATTTTATATATAAAAATATATTTGAATTGATTCAGAATCGTAAGTAAATAAAATCGTTCTCAAATTAAATCGGATCAATTTTAATAAAATGACATTATTTTGATTAAAATGTTGTTTATGTTGGAATATTAATGTATTAAAAAAATATTCTGAATTTATAGTATTGTTTATCAATTTAATTTTGTGTTGATCAACCTTAAATCCTAAGTAACTTACTTATTGAATTATTTATTTATTTGTAATATATTAGAAATTTTTATCTTAATCTTTAATAATGATGTTTGTTTAAAAATTTTATTTTATTGAATAATAATATTTTATATTAATTTAAATTATTTTACTTGATAAACTCTTCTGATGGTACTCTTATGTGAAAAGAAAATAAATTTTTATGAATTATAAATAATAATAATAATATAAATCGATAAATTAAATCAAATCAAACTGTTTAAATCATATTGGTTTGGTTTAGTTTTAATTTTTTATTAGTTCGATTTAATTTTTAAAAATATCAAGCTATTTAAAACCGATTCGATTTAAATTTGAATATGAGATCCGTCCAAACTGTCGTGCTCACCCCTACCTACTAGTGCCATATTTCCACTCAACGGCCATCATCCATGAATACCCTCCTATTTACTTATTTATTTTCGAGGACAAGGGAGGCATCCATGAATACTCTTCAAAGATGCTACTCCCTTTTCGACCGTCCATAGTTTTCCAAGAGGTATCTACAGCCGTAAGTGCTAGGTACGCTATAGAAAGGCCAATGCCTTCCAACCGACGTTAAGAATGGTACTTATATAAATAGAGAGAAGGGTTGGAAAGGGATGCGGAACTCGTGATCTCGGAGCACTTGGTTTGAGGACTCATCAGAGGAGGCCATGGGGAGTCGAGCCCCGAAAGGATACGTCCCCATACTTGTTGGGAAGGATGAGATGGTGGAGAGATTTTTGCTTCATGTTGAGCTCTTCAGCGACCCATCTATCGTCAAGCTGCTGGAGAGGGCTGCAGATGAGTTTGGGTACAAGCAGGAAGGGATCTTGAGGATCCCATGCGATGTTGATCATTTCCGGCAGGTTGTTGGTGATATCTCAAAGACCAATTAGCTTGTACTCATTTTGGCTTTCTTGTGGCTTCTTCTAGCTTTTTTCTTTTCTTTTCTTTTCTTTTCTTTCTTTTTTTCTTTTTGTTTTTTTTTTTTGGACTTGCTTTTTTTTTAGATGCAGCTTCACATCTTTTCATCATGAGCATGCTCTTTTACTTAAGCTGTTTGATTGCCTATTCTATCATGTCTCCTTATTAAAGATTTGTCTTACAATCCTCAGATTTTATGGCCATCATGGAGGAGAAAAAAATTACAGTCTATCATAAGAAAAGAATGGCGTCAACTGTTCATGGCTGTAATATATGGCATATTTGGCATGAAAAGAATTTTTAGATCTTTCACAAATACAAGTCTTCAACTTCTATTCTTTATAAAAACTTTTCACTCCTTATCAATGTGATCACATAGCTTATATTCAGCTAAATTATTTCAAAGTCACAAGACCCTTTCTATCATATTGTCTTTCCCTTTCTAGTTACTTACTTTATATTTTTTTTTCCTTATCTTCTTTTATCATCGCTATAATTTTTAGGTACTTTTACAATAAATTGGGGGAAGTTTCTTACTTTCTTCACTTTCCATTTTAAGAAAAATATATGAATTGTCTAAGGTCTACTTGTTGGCAATATTATTATCAAAAAGGAAGGTTAGTGCTAATTTTCTTCTTTAAAAAAAAAAAGAAAAAGAAACCTGTACCCATGAAGTAAAGTGTGTAGTCCAAAATTAAGCACATATATTTACATTTGTATAGTTAACAAATAATTCTTATTTTTATATATTTGACATAGATATAGTTATTGGTCTTAGCATCTAATTAATGTCCATATTCATATTCATCAAATAAAAATTGATATAAGTATGGCTAATGACAAACAACTTGTTTTTTTGAGAAGGAATCAATAACTTGTGTTGACTAGCACCAATATACCTTGGATGAACCGTAAATTACAGCCAAGCATAGCTGGGTTCAAGATGAATTTGATTTACCATAGTAATGTACCTAGGAATAGAGAATTTCTATTAAATAAAAGTCTTATTCTTGGATCGTGGTGTTAGTTATTTGTCTTGATACATTGTGGTTGGTAACATTGATGAAGTAATAAAAAGGGATAGAGAGAGATTCAAATCCTTGGTAAACAAAACTGAATATAGTAGTTCCAATGCTATGCCTTAAATCACTTAGCTGTCTCTTTGATATAATCTTATTATTGACCTGAAACCAAATGAATAGCAAGTCATTTGTATTATTGCAATATGGATATGACTAATGAATGGTTCCACGGGAATAATAAGTCCTTCCAAATTTTCTATTTCTCAACACACTACAAAAAACTGGGCCAATAGAGATGGCAATTCCATCTTCAAAAGGAGGGAATCTATCTTTGAAAAGTATCTAAGATGAAAAGAGCCATATCTGACAGGCATCTCTGTAAGTCACATCGCTAAAGAAATCAGAGATGAACTTATCAAGACAGCTTTTTCAAAGATGGCTGTCCCATCGCCATACTGTCTTTAAAGATAGCCGTCTCAAATGTGGTTATTTTTTTAATTTTTTAATCACCGTCGCCAAGCTATATTTAATGGCTGCTATCGCTATGCCATCGCAGATGGATGCTATCACTATGCTGCCTCTAATGGTTGCCATCTCGAAGCTATCTCTTTTGATGCCATCTATATTCCGTCTCTATTCTATTTTTAATCTTAAAATTATTTAATTAATTTAAATAATACTATTCATATTATATTTATATTAATTATAATTAAATTAATTTTTTATAGATCAACTAATTATTAACTACAATTAAACAAAAATTATTTTTAAATTATTAATTAATCATATAATTTTTTAATTGCAAATAGATCAAGAGGCGCGACCATGCAAAGCCTCTTCTAGAAGCATCGGAAACAACTTATGTCCGCCCCCTCTAGAAGCCTCTTCTATAATCTCGATCACCAGGCCTTTAGGTGGAGTGGGCAGCCATCGAAGAGGACCGTGCGGCTCCATCGCGTCCGCCCCCTTGCCATGGCTATCAGCTTTCGGTCCACCACCTCCCGAATGACCTGTGTCCTTCGTGATGGGCCGATAATGAGCCGTCGAAGAGGATCGCCCGACTCCAACACATCTGCCCCGTCACCACAGCCGCCACCACCCGGTCCACCGCCTCTAAAACAATCCGCATCCTTCACTGTGTGGCCGGCGACGATCCACCAGAGAGGATCACGTGGCTCCATTGCATTCGTCCGCTCGCAACGGCTGCCAGCGCCCAGTCTGTTGCCTCCTAAATGACCTATGTCCTTCACAGCGTGGCCTGCGACCAGCCATCAGAGAGGATTGGCAGCTCCACTGCATCCGCCCCCTTTCCATGGCTACCAGTGCCCTATCCACCGCCTCCCGAATGACCGGTTTCCTTCGCATTGTGGTTGGCGATGAGCGGCGAATATGCCTCAAAGACTCCAGAAGCTTTGAGGAGTAGATCCAGCGCTCGGTGTGCCGCTCGAATGCTTACAGCATAGTGGGGTGGGCTATTTGAGAAGACTATTGTAGATGGCTCAAGCTATCACTTTTGATTTCTATCGGAGATGATTAAGCCATCTCTGAAAGATATTAATTAATTTTTAATTTAATCATCGTCAGGCCATCGGTGTAGAAGAGAAATGATGATAGAAAAAATCATCACAAAAAAATATTAATTAATTTTTTAATTAGCCAACATCATGTCATCTCTAAAAGTTTATTTATTTTTTAAATCTTTCATCGCTATGCCATCTCTGAAAGCCCAACCATCTCCAATCCATCTTTATGTTGTTTCTAGTATTCAATTAAAATAAAAAAATTTAATCATCATCTCTAAGCCATCTTAGTCGATCGTCGTAAGAGAGTGTCATCTCAATGCCTTCAAGGAAAGCGGATTTCTAAGACTACTTTTTAATCATCTTAGATGAACCATCTGTAAAGCTATACTTTTCTTGTAGTGACATCTATTTCTCTTATTAGCGATCTCATCGATCCATTACAAATTCTTGAATTTGTCACCCACGTCCAGGCATACATTTGTTATCTTTATGTTGGTCTATGGTCAATCTTAAGCTTAGAAATTTTGTTAGAGGCTAGGCTCATACTACAAGAAAATAGATTTTTTGCGACATAATTTTTTGTGATGCAAATTCTTTAGTCACCAATAATCTTATTTTGTGACATAAAAATATTTTCATCATAAATAAAAATTATTTGCAACACAAAATTGACTTTGCATCACAAATATTAATTATTTATGATAAAAAATTTACGTCGTAAATAATCAATAAAAATAAAAAATTTAAAAAAAAATAAATAGCAGATCACTTATGACGTAAATATTTTACATCACAAATAATGATTATTTACGATGAAAAATTAATTTGCATCATAAATATTTGATTATTTGTGATGCAAAATTTATGTCACAAATAATCTACAAAAAAATTTAAAAAATAAATAACAGATTATTGATAATAAAAAATTAATTTATATCATAAATATTTAATTATTTATGATATAAAATTTTTATCATAAATAATTGATAAAAATAAAAAAAAAAATAAAAAATAAATAGCCGATTATTGATGATGAAAATGTTGCATTGTAAATAATAAAATACTTATGATGAAAATAAATTTTTTATCATAAATATTTGGTTATTTGTAATGTAAATATTCATCATAAATTTCTACCAAATTTTTTCTTTCTGAAAATTTTTCTCTCTAAAAAATTTTAACCAAAAAAAATTTCAAAAAAATTTATTTGTGACATAAAATTTTCATCATAAATAATCAATGAAAATCATAAATTTAAATGAAAGTAATTGATTATTTGTAACATAAATTATTTATATCATAAATAATCAAATATTTACGATGCAAAATAAATTTTCTATTACAAATATTCGATTATTTGCAATGTAAATTTTCATCACAAATAATCATTAAAAAATCAAAATTTTAAAAAAATAAATAGTAGAAGATTTGCAATGAAAATATTTTATAAATTAAAAAAATAATTCAAATATTTTACGATCAATTTTTTGATGATAATTTTTTTAATATTTTGTAATTAAAAAATTGATCACAAATATATTTTTCAACCAAATATATTATTTTTTTATATTTTTTTCTGAATATGATATAATTTTAAAATTTAAAGTTCATCTTCACCCTTCATTATCTAAATAATTATCGTTAGAGTATCATCACAAAAAAACACTTCGATCTGATAATCCTAGCTATGTCAATCAATAAAATTTAATTTTGATGGTCACGAATGATCGTGCGATGATCTGATAGATAAAGACCATCGAAGGATCTGAAAACTTACAACAATGATCTCGATGATATTTATAGTACATAATCAAAATTTTACTTCAATCAGATATCATTATCATGATCAATTTAGTAGGAGATGATTTGGACCGTTAAATAAAAAATGAATGATCACAAGGCCAAATGACGTCTGATTATAAAATAATTTTTTAGATAGATGATCTTTGCTACTACTTTAATTATCTGTATGATCGTAATTATAAAATTTAAACTATGCATATATGAACCATCCACGTTAAGTAGATCTTAAAAAGACATAAATATAATTATTTAAAGACTTTAAGAATGAGTATCAAGAGATATATGATTTTGGATGATTCATATACATGTGGTTTGAATTTTACGATCATCACTATATAGATGATCAAAATAGTAGCAAGGATCATTTATTTAAAAAAATCATCTTATAATAAGATGTCGTTTGGCCTTTTGATCATTCATTTTTTATTTAACGACTCAAATCATTTTGTACTAAATTGACTATGATAATGATGTCCAATTGAAGTAAAATTTTGATCATATGCTATAAATATTATCGAGATCAGTGTTATAAATTTTTAGACTCATCGATGGTCGCTATCTATCAGATCATTACACGATCGTTTGTGACCGTTGAAATTAAATTTTATTCATTGATATAGCTAGGGCTATTGGATCAAGATGGTTTTTTGTAACGATACTCTAATAATAATTATTTAGATAATAAATAGTGAAGATAAATTTTAAATTTTAAAATTATATCATATTTAAAAAAATTATATTTGGTTGTAAAATATATTTGTGACCAATTTTTCGGTTGCAAGATATTAAAAAAATTATAACCAAAAAATTGATCGTAAAATTTTTGAATTATTTTTTTTAATTTATAAAATATTTTCATCACAAATCTTTTGCTATTTATTTTTTTAAAATTTTTGATTGTTCATCGATTATTTGTGATGAAAATTTGCATCGTAAATAACTAAAAATTATGTCATAAAATTTATTTTGCATCATAAATTTTTGATTATTTAGGATGCAAATAATTTATGTCATAAATAATCTGCTATTTATTTTTTTTTTAATTTTTAATTTTCATTGATTATTTGTAATAAAAGTTTTGCATCACAAATAATTCTTTTATGAAACTTTTTTGGTTAAATTTTTTAGAGGAAAAAATTTTTGGTTGGAAAAAAATTTGACAAGAATTATTTGCGATGGAATTGTAAGTTCCATCACAAATAATAGGTATTTGCAATGTAAATTTAATTTCTATCACAAATACTTTTTTTATGAATATATTTTGATTAAAATTTTTTAGATGGAGAAATTTTTTAAAGAGAAAAAAAATTTGATGAGAATTATTAGCAATGGAAATAGTTTTTGCATCGCTAATAATTATATTAGTGATGAAAAATTTGCATCGCTAAAAGTACATAAAAATAAATATGCCACCAGTCACTTCCATCTGCCACTTGTTCTGCCGTGAAATCCTCTCCGTCGGTAAGTGAGCCCCCACTTCGTTGCCGCCGACGCCACCAATGACAACGCCCACCATTAGAAATGCCGTTGACTTTTAAGGTAAAGTATTTTTTTTTATTGGTTCTGTAGGGAAGGGAGGGGTAGGGGGTGGTTGGTCACGCCGAGGCCAGAGGAGGAGGGTTTTCATGAGGGTAGGGGATAGAAGAGGGAGGGGGGTTTGGTGGAGGTGGGTCATGCCGGGGTCGGAGGGGGTGCATTTGGCGAGGGTGGGTCATGTCGAGGCTGGAGGAGGGGTGGTTTCATGAGGGTAGGGGGTCGGAGAGGGAAGGGGGTTTTTGGTGGGGGTGGGTCATGTCGAGGTTAGAGAAGGGGGGTTTCGTGAGGGCAAGGGGCAAGAGAGGGAGGGGGTTTTTGGTGGGGGTGGGTCACACCGGGGCCAAAAGAGGGGGGTTTAGCAAGGGTGTGTCACGTCGGGGCTGGGGGGGTGTTTGGTGGGGGTGGGTCACATCGGGAGATGGGTCGAGGAGGGAGGAGCCCAGGGGGTGGGGGTTTTGGGTGGGGTTGCAGGGGCTTTTTTTTTTTAAACCTAAGGCGGAGGTGGGCCAGGGGGCGGAGGTGGGCCTGAGGGGGCTGATCGCATGGAGGTGGGTCGGGGGTGGAGCAAAGGTGGGCCAGGGGGTGGGGGTGATGTAGGGTGGGGCGGAGGACCAAGGGGTGGGGGGCAGAGGGGCACCATCGGGGGGGCGCAATGGTTGGTGGGGGGGTAAGAAAAATAATAATAATAATAACTATTAAAAAATAATAATGATAAATAAAATTAAATAAAATATTATAAAATTTAATGCTTTTACTTTTGCTTTTACTTTTGTCATAATAATTTAATGCTTTTACTTTTGCTTGTTTAATTGAGATTCGATCCGAGATCCGATCTGAATTGACTCAGATCCGATTTGAGATTTGGGTCACATCCAGATTGAGATCCTAGTCGGGATCCAGTCCGAATTCGGATCACATTTCGGGCTGGATCCGATCAAAATCTAGGTTAGGATTCGATCAGAATCCAGGTCGGGATTTGGATTCGAGTTGAGATCCAGATCGGAATTTGATTTGGATCTGAATCAGGATTTGGGTCGGATCTGGCTACATCTCTCTATTTCCATATATAGAGAGATGTATGGTAGTGATTTAATGCATGCATGCATTGATGTAACCTTAGACTCTTGTTCAAAAGTTAGACACAGGGTCTCCAAAATGGACTCTGTGAATGGCTCTTGAATGCCCCATTTAGATAGTTCAAAAATGCATCAATTTTTTTATTATTATCATGGTGTTCTTTGTTCTATTATGTTTTATCATAGTTATCTTATTTATTCTTCGGATACATATTAGATGTGGTTAAAATATGATCTATCTATATCTTATACTTGGAAAACTGTAGAGAGATGCTGTCGGATTTTCTACGGATATGAAATAAAGAATAAAGCTGTGGCAACAATAAAAGTGATGCATTTTTGAAAGGGATAGGACCATACCTATTAGGAAGGAGTTTGTGGAGTTAGGACTCATTAAGCACTATTCTTTGTTGTCAGATGGATATCGATAAAAGTTGGATGAATTATGTACATTGATTAATTGATCATTCGGATTGAAAATCAGATTGGGATCCGATCTGGATCCTGATGGAGATCCGATCTAGAATTCGAGTTGGAATTCGGATCGAGATTCGATTTGAGATCTGGGTCAGGATCTGGTTTGGATGAATGTCACAGGTATTTTCTTTGTTGTTAACAATTTTCTTTGTTATTAGATGAATATCGACAAAAATTGGATGAATGCTAGGCATATTTTTTTGCCTGAATATCGAGCGGATGTTCGAAATTTTATTGAATTTGCATGACATAAGGCTGACAGTACCATTAAGATAAAGTGTCCATGCAAGAGATATGTCAATATGGTATATCATTATATATCACTTGTTGAGAAACATCTGCTACATTATGGTATGGACAAGAAGTATACTCGTTGGATATGGCATGGAGAGGGTGATCCGAATGAAGTAGTGCATGACGATGATGATATTGAAGATGATAGTGATTGTGCTGAACCTGTCAAACATGATGATATAGGTTTACTATTAGATGAGTTACATCAGGGTATTTGCTCAAATGTACCCATGAGTACTAGTGAATCTGAAGATAGTTCTAATCATGAACACAATATTAATGAGGTAGAAGGGATTTCTGAACAGTTTGTAAAATTTGTAAGGGATGCATGAGAGCTACTCTATCCAAATTGTGTAAAGTTCTTCAAATTAGAGTTTTTGATTAAATTGCTTCATCTTAAAACTGTGAACTGATGGAGTCAAAAGTCGTTTGATCAAAATTTGGCATTGTTAAAGCAGCTCTTTCGGATGGAGAGAGACTTTTGAAATCATATTCTGAAGGAAAAACATACATATGAAAATTGAGACTTGGCTATATTTCTATACATGCCTGCAAAAATGATTGTATATTATTTTATAAGAAGAATGAACAAATAAGTGAATGTCCAAAATACAGTGAGCCTAGGTACAAAACTGATAATAAGAAAGGAAAGAAAATACCTCATAAGATTTTGAAATATTTTCTATTGATTTCAAGACTTCAAAGGTTCTATATGTCCACAAAGATAGCTGAAGAATTGAGATAGCATCATGAGCAGTGGGTTTCGGAGGAAAACATACTTAGCCATCCGACCGACTTTGTAGTGTGGAAAGACTTCAATGCAAAGCATCCACACTTTGCATCTGGCTTGGTCTAGGGACAAATGGATTTAATCTCTTTGATAATTTGAGTACTTTCTGCAGTATGTGGCCTGTGATGTTAATATCATATAATATGTCACCTTGGAAGTACATGAAAGAACCATTTATTTTTGTGTCACCGTTGATTCTGGGTCCGAAAGTATCAAGTAATGAAATTGATGTATATCTACGATCCTTAATCGATGATCTGAAGGAGTTATGAGAAAATGGAGTATAGATATATGATTCTATTAGTCGAAGAAATTATAAGTTGCATGTTTTGATTTTATGGACCATCAATAATTTTTTTACATATAGAAACTTATCTGGATGGAGTACCAAAGGATATCTGGTATGTCCAATATACAACAAGGATATGCCCTCTTTGTATTTAATGCATAGAAGAAAAATTTACTTCATGGATCGTCGACAGTTTCTACCTGCTAATTACTCTTGGAGGATCCATTATAACCAATACTTTGATGGTAAGTCCGATCGACGTTCGCGACCTATGGAGCTAAGTAAAGTGGAAGTTTTAGAACAACTTAAAACCATTGAAAATATGAAATTTGAAAAAATATCAGATACTCGCAAGCAAAAGCATACTGAAATTGAGCTGAATTGGATGAAATGAAGTATATTTTTTGAACTATCGTACTAAAAATAACTACTACTTCATCATAATCTGGATGTAATGCACACTACAACAAAACAGGTTATTAGCGATGAAAAATTTTTGTCGCTGATAAAATTTTGGTCGTTAATATTTCATCATAAATAATTTTATCATTGATAATATTTTATGATGAAAAAAAAAATTTATCGCTAATAAAAGATATTTACGATAAATATTTTTCATCGTTAAAAAAAATAGATGAAAAAATTTAATCTAAAAAAAAATATTTACAATAAAAGTTTTCATCTCTATTATTTGCTAAAGTTTTAGTGATAAAAATTTTCATCATAAAAAATTATTTTTATAACAAAAATAATTTATCGCTATTAATTTAATAAAAAAATTATTTTAAAAAAAATTAAATAATATTAGCAACAAAAAAATTCATCGTAAATAACTTAATTATTTATGATAAATATTTTTTCATCACTATTAATTATATATTTATTGATAAATTAAATTATGTTAGTAAAATATTTTTAACAATGAATATTTTATCAAAAATAATTCCATCACTAATAATTTAATAATATATTTTTTTAAAAATTTATGAATATATATTTTAAATTTATATATATAATATTTTTTATAAATTAAAAAAATAAAAAAAAATTTATATAATAAATTGATAAATAAATTTTATTATTTTATTATATTAAATTAAAATTATAAGATATTTGAAATAAAAAAAATACATCTGTAAGCCGTCAAATATCAACATCTAGAGAACGAGCTGGGGACAGGGAGCGCTCAATGGAGCTCGGACCGATGATGGAGCTCGGATCGATCTACTGCTGCCTCATTAGCTGTATCGTCTGCTTCATCTGTGCCATCCACTCTATCATCTAGATCTGAAAGTGCTGATGGTCGTCGATGCATGTAGCCAACTCCTGAGCTCGCTGTTGATCTTTGGTAGCCTGCTGTCAATCCTCAATAGCCTGCCTCTGTATCTCCGTCAGCTGAGCCTTGCATGCAGAATAGATATCCTTCCTAGATGTATGTGAGGATGAGGGAGCAGTGATCCCATACCCTAGACCCCTAACATAACAGTGTCTTGTACCGAGCATCCGATCACAGATCTCATCATTTATGGGTGTGGTCGAGCCCTCAAGGGTAGGCGGGATCTAATCTCTATCACACGATCTTGAAAATTAAAATTATAGTTATTTTAATTTTGTAATAAAAATTAGATTGTGAATAAAAAATAATTGAAAAAACTTATAAAGAGCTCCTGGCTCCCCATCATCCACTCTCCCGACCATTGCTAGTGGGTCCGCTGGTAGATATCTATCCTATCAGGAAGCTCGTCACTCTCAGCATCTCTCTATAATTTGAGAATTAATTAAAAAAAATTTAAATAACTAAAGAATTATATACTAATTAAAAATTAAAAATTACCTACCATGTGCTCCATGTGACGAGCAAACAATCTCGAACCTCCATAATACGGCATAGTCTGTTTCATCTGGTTCATCACATTCTGGACACATCATCTCTATAAAATTATCAATAAAATTAGCAGATAAAAAATTTAATTTAAGAATAAATGATTAAATTATTAAACTATAAAAAAAAATTTAGATGTGTAACCTGATATGCCGGATCCTCATACTGCCGGCATATAGTAGTCCAATCATCTATGGTGATGCTGTCATAGGGCTGCTGCCGCGCTGCCTCCTCCCCATGATCCTACACCACCCGATACTAATGCTGATGCATTTGATGGTGATAGTCCTTGAAATGCAATGATTACTGAATGTCGATGGCTGGCCTCACACAATCCTCCTCAAAATCAGTGATATCAAATACACCCTACCAATAACAAATATTAGAAGAATACTATACAAATTAAATATTCATAATATAATTTATTTTACCAGTAAGTGGGTGTAGAAAATCTCTCTCTGAGCCGGTAGAATGTGACGCCAATCGAAGAGCATCATGGGGGCATAACTGTGGCATATAATGCCCAGCTTAGTCTGTTATGGGTCACACCATCTCCTAATGGGTCTGATGTACCCAATCGATATCTCGATCCAGAGATGCTGTCCCAGGTGCTCGTGTCTCCAATGCTCCAGAGCGAGGTTCTTCATGGACCTCGCTCTCGCCTCACTACCGATGAGGACTTACCTGAAACAACAATAAATAAAGCATTAGTATGATCCAAATAAAAGAATCAAATTTTATTATATATAAAGTGTAATAGTTAATACCACTGGAACCCACCTCACTGGGACCCGCCTCACTGGGACCTGCCAGTGTAGGACCCTCTAACAGTGAAGCCAATGCAGCAACGAAGATCGATGGAGGTGCCTCAATCTCTGAGGCATCTGCAGGGAGCTGTGAATGCCAACGTCGTGGTCTGTCTCCTGGTGCCATATCTGCAAAAATTGAGATATAAATAAATATAATATTGAATAATAATAATAGAAATTAAATAATATTCTAATAAATATAATTATATCATATACCATTATTGGAAGATAAAATTGAACAAAAAATATAGATCTACTCCTCAATATTCATTTCTTTCTCGATGTGTAGATCCTCATCCGTATCACAGTAATCGATATATATATCATCTTCTATCTCATTGTTATTTATGAACTGATCGTCGCCCTCCGACTCATCAAAATTAAATACAAAATCAGCTTCAACTTCGTTAGATGGAAGATCAGTCCTATTCAAAGGTGCCGTTACAAGTTCTTCATCAACCAAAAGCTCGACTAATGTTTGTTCTTCTTACTGAAAAGCTTCCTCTTCATGTAAATTTAAATTTTTATCCATCTCTAATCGAGTTGGTATGTCATATTCACCTCTAGGTGTTATTTTTTATACAATATGCCAATTATTTTAATACTTTAGATCCTTCAAATATATTACTTATTTTGCTTGAGTTGCTAACATATATGACTCATTTTCGTACCATGTTCGTGCAAGATTTACATTGATAAATTATGAATCGATATGAATATTGATCTTTTTATTACTAATATCCCACCATTCACACTGAAATAAAAATACAAAATTACTGGATCCATACTTTAGTTCTATGATATTTACCAGTAGACCATAATAATCAATCTCTTCTTCTCCTTCATATCTTGTTGTAGCAATTCTACTATTCTGGATCTGTCGTTGTATCTTAAGCTCCCTTGTGTAAAATCTCATTCCTCCAATGATATAGGATGTGTAGCGATTAACCCTTCGATCGAGACTACATGCTAAATCGTGCAACTCATCGATCGCACCCACTTTTTTATTGAAATACTTATATTTTATCTATATCATAAGATAAAAAATTATGTTGGTTTAAATAATATTATTTATAAGTAAATAAATAACATATCACTAATGCAACTTACAAGATTACCAAATCATTTTGCAAATTTCCTCCTATGTCAATCATCGACATTCGTATTATTTTCTCTACATAGTATACTCTTGTGCCCACTGCAAGAAGTTATGATTTTTAATTTTATATCGATATGAAAATTTTTTTGAAAATTAAATAGTATGGTAAGATGATACTTACTCAATAAAATTTTTAATTTCTTCATAATTATTTAGAATGTAAAATATACTTTGGATAGCTCATTCACATCCATAAATTCATATCTCTTTGCACCAGTAGGTCGAACCGTTTGTTTAAATATAGACAATGTCAGTTCATTATCACCCCATTCATAGTCTGCGTTACGATCTGCACGATTGAATCTTGTTTCGATATCATCAAGATACATCGAGCAGAATGTAACACACTCAGTAGCTACATATGCTTCCACTATAGATCCTTCAGGCCTTGCTTTATTGTGCACATATTTTTTTAAAGTGCACAAGAATCTACAAACAAAAATAAATTTAAATTTTAAAAATATATTTACATCTTATAATTGATATGATAAAGTACATATAATTTTTTTATCTTTTAATAGGATACATCTATCGATAATGTATCGGTCCGGCCAAAAGAGTTTTCTTTAGAAGATGAACAAGCAGATGCACCATAACATCAAAAAATGATGGTGAAATTTTTTTTTCTAACTTACAAAGAATGAGTACAATATCTTTCTCTGATCTCTCAAGTAAGTTAATCTTCAATTTTCGATAACACAGTTCTCGAAAGAACACTCCCAGCTCAATCATTGTAGTTTGACCATCACCACCCAAATAATCACGCATGACCACAGGAAGCAAACGTTGCATCATCATATGGAAGTCATGACTTTTCATACCGGAGATATTACCGTCATTGTTCTCAACACACCATGATACGTTTGAAGCGTATGTATCAGAAAACTTTATGATTTTGAACCATCCACAAAAATTCTTCTTTTCCTCTCCAAACAATGAATAACATGTGGGTGGCATAAAAAATCTCTCACCTCGATGAACTAAATGCAACTCCGATCAAATTTTTATTTCCTACAAATCAAAGCGAGCTTTTATACCATCTTTTATTTTTTCTAGAATATTCAATACAGTACCGATGATATTATTATAAATATTCTTTTCAATGTGTATTATATCCAGATTATGATGAAGTAGTAGCTGCTTCCAATATGGTAGTTCAAAAAAGATGCTTCACTTCGTCCAATTCAGCTTAGCTTCAGTACGCTTCCGCTTGCGAGTACTCAATATTTTTTCAAATTAGATGTTTTCAATGACTTCAAGTTGTTCTAAAATTTTTACTCCACTTAACTCCTTAGGTGGCAGACATCGATCGGACTTACTATCAAAATATTGATTATAACGGGTCCTCCAAGAATGATTAGCAGGAAGAACCGTCGATGACCCATGAAACATATTTTTTGTCCATGCTTTAAATGTAGAGAGGATGCATCCCTATTGCATATTGGACATGTAAGATATCTTTTGGTGCTCCATCCAGATAAATTTTTGTATGTCAAAAAATTATTTATGGTCCATAGAATTGAAGCATGCAACTTAAAATTACTTTGACTCTCAAAATCATATGTCTATACCCCATTTTCTCATAATTCCTTTAGATCATCAATTAAAGATCGTAGATATACATTAATTTTATTACTTGATGCTTTTAGATCCGGAATCAACAGTGGCATAAAAATAAATAATTTTTTCATGCACTTTCAAGGTGACAGATTATATACAACTAGCATCACAGACCACATGCTGTAAGAGGTACTCAGATTGCCAAAGAGATTCAATCCATCTGTCACTAGATCAAGCTGGATATTATGTGGATCACTTATAAAGTGCGGATGCTTTGCATCAAAGTCTTTCCACACTAAAAAGTAGGTTGGGTAGCTAAGTATGTTCTCCTCTGGAACCCACTGCTCATAATGCCATCTCATTTCTTCAGTTATCTTTGTGGACATATACAACCTTTGAAGTCTTGGAATCAATGAAAAATATCTCAAAATCTTTTGAGGTATCTTCTTTGCTTTTCTATTATCGATTTTGTATCTAGGCTCACCATATTTCGGACATTCAGTTGCTTGTTCGTTATCCTTATAAAATAACGTGCAGTCATTTTTGCAGGCATGTATAGGAGTATAGCCAAGTCTCATTTTTTGTATGTATATTTTTGCTTCAAAATATGATTTCAGAAGTCTCTCTCTATCGGGCAAAGCTGCTTTAATCAATGTTAAAATTTGATCAAATGACTTCTGACTCCAACGGTTCATGATTTTAATATGAAGTAATTTTATCAAAAACTATAACTTGAAAAAATTTGTACAATTTGGATAGAATAGCTCTCGTGAATCCCTTACAAGTTTTGTAAACTGTTCAAAAATTTCTTCTACCTCAAGCCGAATATTATGCTCATGATCAAAATTGCTTTCAGATGTAGCAGTATTCATGCGTACATTTGAACAAGCATCTTGATATAAATCATCTAATAATGCTCCAATACCACTATGTTCGACAGGTCCAGCACCATCAGTACTATCATCTTCAGTATCATCATCATCGTGCACCACTTCATTCAAATCACCCTCCTCATGCTATATCCAATAAGTATACTTCTTATCCATACCATATTGTAGTAGATGTTCCTCAACAAGTGTTATGTGACGATATATCAAATTGACACATCTCTTGCATGGACACTTTATCCGACTAGCACTGTCAGCCTTATTCCGTGCAAAGTCAATGAAATCTCAAACTCCTTTTCGATATTCAGACAAAAAAATACCTCTAGCATTCATCCAATTTTTATTGATATTCATCTAACAACAAACACAAAATCATTAACAACCAAAATAAAATATAGTGATATTTTGGATCTTGATCTGAATTTTGGACCGAATTGTGTTTCGAATTCTAGCTAAAATTCCAACCCGGATCCAGATCTGGATCACTTGATACAAAATGCATGATTCTATCCTTTTCAAATCATTACTAACAGGTATGGCCCTATCCCTTTCATAAAAGTAATAATTTTATTATTATTATTAGTGGATATTTCATCTAATTTTCATAAAAATTTCGACAACATCTCTCCATAGTTCTCCAAGTATACAATGTGGATATGGTGCCTACGCACCCTATCCACCATATACCCAGAAAACAATGGATAGATAACTACTGAATACCACATAATAAAATGAAATATCAACTATTAATAATAATAATATTATTACTTTTCCAAAAAGCTCGAAAGCTTGTTTGTCAAACTACTCCGCTATGGGACGTCCAAGTTTCAATCTCAATGAAGATCGAAACTTGAACGGGAATCTACGGCTCAATATAATTTAAGTATAATCTTTGAACGTGCATTCGAAAATAAATTTTTAATTTATCAAAAAAGAATAACTTCATATTAAAATTTTTTCATTAAAAATTTTAATAAATTTTTTTCTAAAATAGAAATATTCTTTTTATTTATAATTTCAGCAGCATACAAAACAGCACATAAAATAATTTAATTATAATAAGTAACAGCAATATGTATTGTGTTAGTGAAAAAATAATTAGTCAAATAATTAAATAATTTCAGCAGCAACACTAAAAAATAATATGCAATAATTATAATAATTTCAGCCTGGTCCGACCAGGCCCGATCCGGAACCGACCCGACCCGACCTCGACCCGCCCTGACCCGACCCAACTAATCCCGGCCCCACCCGACCTGTCGGACCGCCCCGTCCCGGTCCCCATCCCCAGACCCATCCCCGAAGGCCCCGACCCGACCCGGAACCAACTCGATCCGGACTCGATCCCGACCCGACCTGGAACCGACCCGACCCGTACCCGACCCGACCCGACCCGGCCCGCCCTGCCCCGACCCAACCCGGCCCCAACCCAACCTAGACTGGACCCGACCCGCCCCAGCCCGACCGAACCTGACCCGGCTCCACCCGACCAACCCCAGCCCGACTCGCCCTGCACCGACTCCGCCGTCTCTGGCCCCAGCCCGACCCGACCCGGCTCCACCCGACCTATGCCAGCCCAACCAGACCCAGCCCGATCGGCCCCATCCAGACCCAACCCACTCCAACCCAGGCCCGACCCATCCGAACCCACATGTGCCCGGCCCGCAAGCCCCATGGCCCGTAGGCCATGCATGCCCGGCCCAATGTCCTCAGCACAGCTGCACCCAGCTCGCCGTTGCCGGCTTCGGCTCTGGCTCGCCGGCCCCTCCCTGGCCCACCATCACCGGCCTGGCCCGCAGGCCCCGACACAGCCATGACCCGACCCCACACCATCTGGCCGTCACCAGCTCCGGCTCGACGGCACCGGCCCTGGCCCCGGCCCCTCCACGGCCCACCATCACCGGCCCCGACACGCCCCAGCACGCAGGCCCAGGCACGCCCTGGCATGCAGGCCCCATATGGCCGCGGCCCGCAAGCCGCACGTAGCTGCAGCCCACCGTCCCGGCCAGGCGCGCCATCCCCGGCACGTCGGCCCCGTGCCGTTCCCTATCCCTATCCCCATCCCTGACCCGAACCCACCCAAGAAAAAAAGAAGAGTCGACGTCACTGGCTCTGGCTCGCTGGCCCCAACCCCAACCCATTGCCATCCCCAACTCACCATCGCCATCGCGGCCCGCAGGCCCCATGTGGCCACGGCCCACCATCACTGTCGCGACCCGCAGGTCCCATGTGGTCATGGCCTGCCGTCCCGGCCCAGGCGCGCCGTCCCCGGCACGCCGACCCCAGCACATTCCCCATCCCCGTCCCCGACCGAAACCCACCCCAAAAAAAAATAGAGATGAAGTCGACTCACCTCGACGGCGGAGGAAATCGGAGGCACGCAGGATGCCGGGGGGAGGAAGCTCGCGAGAGGGGGAGGAAGCCGGACTACCGGGGGGGATGAGGAAGAAAAATGGGTTTCTGATGGGAGTTGATGGGATGCGGGGTATTAGCGACGCAAATATTCCGTCACTACTAATCAATTTTCGTCGTAAGTAATTTGAACAAAAAATATTTACGATGAAAAATTAATTTTCATCGCTAATAATTTCCATCAAAAAAAAATTTTGTTGAAAAAATTCAGCCCCGAAAAAATATTATTGACGATGAAAATTTTCTATTTCGTCACTAATTATATAATTAGCGATGAAAATTTTTTTCATCACTAATAATTAATAAAAAATAATTTTTCATTTAAAAAAAATTCTCTTGACCAAACCTTCTTTCCGGTATTATTTTCTTCCATTCATTTTTCATTCATCTCTTAGCCACAATAATGCAATAATATATGTATATATGTGTGTGTGTGTGGTGTGTGTATATATAGCTGATGTAGTAAATATGTCAACTTTCTAGAACATTTTAGTAATAAAATAGATGAACTATGGTAAGAACAAAAACTTGCAACAATTTTGCCGCTTCTCTTCGACAGTTATCTCGATGAAGCATGGGTGATGTAGTGCAAGCATC
This sequence comes from Elaeis guineensis, assembly GCF_000442705.2. Taxonomy (NCBI): domain Eukaryota; kingdom Viridiplantae; phylum Streptophyta; class Magnoliopsida; order Arecales; family Arecaceae; genus Elaeis; species Elaeis guineensis. The sequence goes on along the minus strand of NC_025998.2, from coordinate 119,449,352 downwards.
CACTCCTCAAGGACTTATACCACCACCTATTATAAAGGACCCGCAACAATTCAATGACCTGATTCGACAGGTCCAAGCATTAACCAACACCATCCAGTATTTACAGCAAACCATAGAGCAATGACAACCTCCGTAACATGCTCCTCAAATTGTGCCCTCTTCGTGTAGCCAGCAAAACTGCTTCTAGAGAATCTCCCTCGAGGTGCACATCATTCTACCTTGATCGATCGACAATCACCATCCCATCAAGGTCCAAGCATGAAGAATAATGCCAACATTCTCCGGTCTCCTCCAATGGAGATTCAACCTTGGGCTACTCTCCGTGCCTCATAAAATCTCATCGAGAGGAGGACCTCGAGTAAAAGATCCGAAAGATCGAACGTCATTTGGGCGAGATTCAAATGGACAACCAAAAGAATGACGACATCCTCAGCTTCAATTTCCAACCATCTTTCTCTTGATCCATCCTCCAAGAATTAATTTTGGATTGGTTCAAGATGCCACAGATAGAGCCTTATAAAGATTGAGGATCAGGGATATCTTAATATTCTACATACCTTTTTTGTGCACATATTATTTTTTAAAAACTATCTAATATTTATTTTTATAAATATAAAAAAAATACTATAATATATCTAAATATTCTTCAATAAAAAATTTTTTATCACTAATAATCTATAATTTATAAATTTTTAAAATTTTTTATTTTTCTTAAATATTAATGATGAAAATTTTTTATCATAAATAGTGATTATTTATGATGAAAATAGATTTTCATCATAAATACATATTATTTATGATGAAAATAGAGTTTTTTTCACAAATAATTCATAATTTTTAAATTTTTAAGTTTTTTTATTTTTTTCTCATTTATTAATGAGAAAATTTTTTTATCATAAATAATAGAGTATTTGTGATAAAAATTAAGTCTTTATCATCAATATTCGATTATTAATGATGTTAAATTTTTATCATAAATAATTTATAATTTTTAAATTTTTATAATTTTTTATTTTTTTCATATATTAATGATGAAAATATTACATCATAAATACTAGAGTATTTATGATAAAAAATTTATTGTTCATCATAAATACTCATTATTTATGATGTAATATTCTTATCATAAATAATCTATAATTTTTAAATTTTTTTATTTTCTTTCAAATATTAGCAATAAAAAATTTTCATTGTAAATACTAGAGTATTTATGACAAAAAATTAAATTTCATCATAAATATACAAGTATTTGTGATGTAATATTTTTATCATAAATAATCTATAATTTTTAAATTTTTAAATTTTTTTAGTTTTTTGCACATATTAATGATGAAAAATTTTCATCATAAATAAAATATATTTATGATGAAAGTTTTATTTTCATCACCAATAATCTATCATTTACAATGTAACATTTTTGTTATAAATATTCTATAATTTTTAAATTTTTAAATTTTTTTATTTTTTTTTACATATTAGTGATGCAAAATTTTTATCATAAATAAAATATATTTGAGACAAAAATTTAAGTTTTATCATCAATACTTCATTATTTATGATGTAATATTTTTATCATAAATAATCTATAATTTTTAAATTTTTAAAATTTTTTATTTTCTTTCAAATATTAGTGATAAAAATTTTTCATCATAAATACTTTAATATTTATCACAGAAAATGAGTTATCATCATGAATACTTCTGTATTTGTGACATAATATATTTATCACAAATAATCTATAATTTTTAATTTTTTAAATTTTTTTTATTTTTTATATATTAGCAATAAAAAATTTTTATTATAAATAATATTAATTTATGATAAAAATTTAAGTTTCATTATCAATACTCTATTATTTATGATGTAATATTTTTATCATAAATAATCTTTAATTTTTAAATTTTTAAAATTTTTTTATTTTTTTTAAATATTAGTGATGAAAATTTTTCATCATAAATAATATATATTTGCAATGAAAATTTAATTTTCATTGCAAATACTTTCATTATTTATGATGAAACTATTTTTATCACTAATATTTGAAAATTTAAAATTAAAATAAATATTTTATTATTTATGATAATTAATTTTATCATAAATAATATATATTTATGATGAAATTTTATTTTTATCATAAATATGTAGCTATTTGTGATGAAAAATTATTTTTATCGTAAATAAATAATTATTAGCTATGAATTTTGATTTTCATCATAAATATCCTTATTTATGATAATATATATTTCTATCATAAATAAATTTATCATAAAAAGTGATATTTTTTATAGTAACACATTCAGAAGAATATTTGTGATAATGTCATCAGTACAGTATTGAACATTGTAATAAAAATAAAAGATAATTCGAAAGCTCATCTTGATTTGTATGAAATAAGAATTCGATTGGAGTTGCATTTAGTTCATCAAAGTGCTAATTTTTTTATGCCATCTGCTTGTTATTCACTATTTGATGAGGAGAAGAAGAGTTTCTATGGATGGTTCAAAATTGTAAAGTTTTTTTATGCTTACACTTCAAATATATCACAGTGTGTGGGCAACAACGACGGTAATATCTCTGACATAAAAGGTCATAACTCTCATGTGATGATACAGTGCTTGCTTTCTGTGGTCATATATGGCTATTTTAGTGGTGATGTTTAAGCTGCATTGTTTAAGTTGGGAGTCTTCTTTCGAGAACTGTATTGTCAAAAATTGAAGATTAACTTACTTCAAAAATTTGAGAAGAATATTGTGCTCATTCTTTGTAAGTTAGAAAAAAAAATTTTATCATCATTTTTTAATGTTATGGTACATCTGGCTATTCATCTTCCAAAGAAAGCTCTTTTGATCGAACCGATACATTATCGATGGATGTATCTTATTGAAAGGTAAAAAAATCATAATTCTTTATCATATCAGTTAGAAAATGTAAATGTATTAGTTAAATTTAAATTTATTTTTTATTTTCAGATTCTTGTGTATCTTGAAAAAGTATGTGTGTAATAAGGCACAGCCTGAAGGGTCTATAGTGGAAGCATACATAGCTACAGAGTGTGTCATATTATGCTCAATGTATCTTGATGATATTGAAATAAGATTCAATCATGTAGATCATAATGCAGATCATGAATGGAGTGACGATGAGCCGACACTGTCCATATTTAAACAAACGGTTCAACTCATGGGTGGAAGGAGATATGAGTTTATGAACGTGAATGAGCTATCCAAGGCACACTTCTATTTTTTAAATAATTATAAAAAAATTAAATATTTTATTAAGTACCATCTTAGCATATTTTTTAGTATTCTAACTAATTTTTTTATATCGATGTAGAATTAAAAATCATGATTTATTACAGTGAGCACAAGAGGATACTTTTCAGGAAGAATAATGCAGATGTTGATGATTGACATAGAAAAAATTTACAAAATAGTTTAGAGATCTTGTAAGTTCCACAAGTATTACATTATATTTTCATAATTATAAAATTAATTATTTAAATCAACATAATTTTTTATATTAGGTTATAGATGAAATCTAAGCATTTCAATAAAGAGGATGCGACCTATGAGTTATGCGATTTAGTATGTGGTCTCGATCGAAGGAATAACTACTACGCATCCTGTATCATTGGAGGAATGAGATTTCATATAAGAGAGCTTGAGATGTAAAGATAAATCTAGAATAGTGGGATTGCTACGATAGGATATAAAGGAGAAGAGGAGATTGAATATCTTGATGTATTGGTAGATATCATAGAACTGAAGTATAGGTCCAATAATTTGATATTCTTATTTCAGTATGAATGGTAGGATATTAGCAATAAAAAGATTGATATTCATATTGATCCACACTTTTTATCAGTATAAATTTTGCATGAACATGATATCAGAATAAGCCGTATATATTAGCAACTCAAGCAAAATAAGTAATATATTTGAAGGATCCGAAGCATCGAGTTGATTAGCATGTTGTACAAAGAATAGTACCTAAAGGTGTATATGACATACTAACCCGATTAGAGATGGATGAAAATTCAGATCTACATGAAGAGAAAGTATTTCAAGAGGAAGAACAAACATTGATCGAGCTCCTTGTTGATGAAAAACTTATGACAACTCCTTTGAATAGGGCTGATCTACCATCTAACAAAGTTGAAGCTGATTTTATATTTAATCTTGATGATTCAGAGGATGACGATCAGTTCATAAATAACGATAAGATAGAAGATGATACATTAGTTGATTATTGTGATTTGGAGGAGGACCTATAAATCGAAGAGGATACGGATGTTGATGAGTAGATCTATATTCTTTGTTGAATCTTCTCTTGCAATAATGGTATGTAATATAATTTTATTCATTGGCATTTATGTATTTTTCACTATTATTGTTCATTGTTACATTTATTTATATGTCAAGGTAATTATATGCATGGTTTAAGCATTGCTGGTATGGCGCCAGGAGGGAAACAACCATGCCCAAGTTTCCAACCTCCCCCTGAGGATGAGCTTTCTCCCGTTTTCACTGCCACACTATCAGAGCCGCCAGAGGCTACAGCAAAGGAGGGTCCGAGTGGTATTTTAATTTTTTTATATAATGAAGTTTCGATTGGCATCACATTACACTAACCCAGGGGGAGGTCTTCTATAGCCACTTACAAGTAAAATAATATTTAGTGAAATATTTAATTATTTATGTATTCTAATAATATTTGTTATTGGCAGACTATTTTTGATATTGTTGATTTTGAGCATGACTATGTGCGGTGAGCTATGGATGATCAAGGGGAGGTCTTCTATAGCCACTTACAAGTAAAATAATATTTAGTAAAATATTTAATTATTTATGTATTCTAATAATATTTGTTATTGACAGACTATTTTTGATATTGTTGATTTTGAGCATGACTATGTGCGGTGAGCTGTGGATGATCACCTATGCTTGTATTTTAAGGATTATCGACATCGCATTCATCACCACTGGTATGATGTTGTATGGGGCCAGGAGGTGGAGGTAGCATGACAGCAGTCATATGACAGCATCAGTATCGAGGACTGGGCTGTCATATGCCTAGGTATAAGGACCTGACAAATCAAATTAAGCATCTATTTTTTTTGAGTTTAATAATTAAATCATTTATTCTTAAATTCAGTTAGTTACTTACTAATTTGACTGTTAACTGTACAGGATCGATATACCCAAAATACCACCAATCGGATGAGACAGACCATCGCACACTATGGGGTTTCGAGGCCGTTCACTCTCCATATAGAGTAGATGATAAGTAATTTCTATTTAGCATATTTTAACTCTTTAGCTATTTAAAATTTTTTTTATTAATTATTCTCAAATTATAGAGAGATATAGAGGTGGTGAGCTTCCTGGTAGGATCAAGATCTACCAGCAGATCTACCAGCGATGGTCAGAGGAGTGGACGGCGGAGAGCCAGGAGCTTTATGTAAGTTTTTCCAACTATTTTTTTCATTAACATTTTGATTTTCAATACAAACTTAGAATAGCTATAATTTTAATTTTTAGGATCGTATGATAGAGATTAAATCCCAACCTATCTCTGAGGGCTCGACTGTACCTATAAATGATCAGATCTATGATCAGATGCTTGGTACGAGATCCTGTTATATTAGAGAGCAAGGGTATGGGATTAGAGCTCCCCCATCCTCATGCTTATCCCAAGCTGATGTCTATGCTGCCTGCAATGCCTGACTGATGGAGATACAGAGATAAGCTATTGAGGATTGACAGCGTACTAATGAGGATCGATAGTTGATGAGGCAACAGCAGGTCGATCTGAGCTCCTCCATCCGCTCTCCTTCTCCAGATGCAGATGCTTGTGGTCAACAGCTTGTTTTTATATTTTATTTTTATTTTAGATCTTTTGTAATTATTAAATTTATATTTAATATAATAAAATGATCAAATTTATTTTTTGATCTCTTTTATAAATTTTTTATTTTAATTTTATAGATTATAAATATAAATATTAAAAATATAATTTTAAAAATATATATTTATGAATTATTTTTTAAAAAATATTATATTTTAAATAGTGATGGAATTATTTATGATGGATAATGCATCGCAAATAAACTTATTTATGATGGAAATGATCCATTGTAAATAATTTTTAAAATTTAAAAATTATTTTTAAAATTCTTTACTACATAAATTTTTCATCACCAATAGTATTTTTTGCGATGAAAATATTGATGACAAAAATTTTTTGTCACAAAAAATAATTTATTTTATTTTTTAAAAATATTAAATTTTTTATTAAATTATTGGTGATAAAAAATTTATGTTGTAAATAACCTTATTTACGATGAAAATGTATTTTCATAGTAAAAGATTATATTTGCGATGAAACTTTTTTCATCGTAAATAATGTAAAAAATAAAAAAAATTATGATGTAAATTTTTCATCACAAAAAATGTGTTATTAGCGATAAAACTCATTTTTCATCATAAATAATATCTACGACCATATTTTTAGCGATATAGTATTAGCGATAAAATTTTCATCATAAATAAGTATTTGCGACAGAAAGTTAGTATTTGCGATGCTTTTTTTACAGTGCAAATAGTCTTTTTTGTTGTAGTGTCAAGCCCACTCCAAAGCTCCTAGTCCAATTGCCATAAGGTAGCAAAGTTGCTTAAAGCACATGTAGTTGTGGAGCTAGAAATGGATATTGCAAAGATAGACACTGAAGATGAGTAGCATGATGCCAAGTAGCGCATATGGAAAGTGACAAAGGGGGAGCCTGGAGGACAAGATTATGTCCACAAAGTTGGTCAAAGGAAGTAATCGCAAAGACCATATGGGATGAAGGTAAGCGGTGATAAGATAGAGAGTCAGATGACAACTGGCTTAAGAATAATGTTTTGGAGAAAAATTGGGATGGACCACTTGGCTAATAAAAGTAATCACTACAAAAAATAAGATAATTAGCTAAGCAAAAAAAATATAGCTAAATATCAAAAAAGTATAGTTAAATATGACAACCGATGTAAAATATGTTGGCAAATATGCATTGGCAAAAGGGAGGTCATTGATTCTTTTTGTCGATGGAAATATTTTTCCATCGGTAAATCTTAACTTTTCCCGATATTCTTTTTAGTATTGTGGATTATTTACCTACATTTCAAACAAACATCGACAAAATTTTTTAGCGACACAAAATTAATATCGAAAATAGTCAATTTACCTACGCTTAAAAAACATCGGTAATTCTATTTAGCGACGCAAATGATTTACCTACACTAAAATAAGCATCGCAAAAATTAATTTTTTGTGGTGCTAAATTTTCAACGAAAAAAATAATTAGCGATGCTAAATTTTTGTCATCAAAAATCTAGGTTTTGCCTACATTTATTTTGTGTATACATGTATATATATGTATATATATATATCTGTGTGTGTGTGTATATGTATATATATATGTGTGTGTGTGTGTGTATATACAAATATATACACACACACACACATACATACATACATACATACATATATATATATATACATATATATATACATATACATATATATACATATATACATATATATAAATATATATATATATATACACACATATATATATATATATACATATATACATATATATATATCAAAATATTATTTTTATTTTTACAACCACACATATAGCAAAATAAAATAGCACATGCCAAGCCATATCACAGACCTGTAATAGATTAAAAAATTAAGTTAGCAAACTAATTATTTACTAAATGATGAAAATATATAGACTAAAAATAATATAAAATAATACCGATCATAGGAGGACATCCATCATCATCGGTCAAGTCATCATCATAGGCATTAGTAGGAACATCGGGAGTTGATGGGGGAGGCATGCTGGGGGGCATGCGGCGAACTAACTCATCGAGCTTTATCCCAAATATTACAAACTGGGATCTAAGCTCAACATTATCATACTGTAGGGCTGCTATGTCCTTCTGGGATCTACGACGATCCTCCTCTACTCGATGCATCTCCTCCTCATATCTCCTCTCTGCCTCATGGAGACGAGCATCACAGGAAACATGTAATGCTCTAGAGGAGCTGGGTGTCGCTACCACATATCCCAATCCCATAATATAATTGGATCTCCTACCAAGCACCTCATCACAGATATCATCATCTGTGGATAGGGTAGAGCCCTCAGGGGTGGGTTGGGATCGTATCTCCATCATCTTGTCTTAATTAAAGAAAAAAGTAAATGTAATCAAAAGTCTAAACTTCATAATGAAATTAAAACACAAAACTTAAGCAATTAATACTTACATGCCTCTCCCTAGCCACTCCCCCATCGTCCGATTATGGGTCTTCTGGTAGACGTCAATCCATCCGAACAGCTGTCCTGTCTCGATGTTCTTTTAAAATTTATGAATGTAACTATACAGACACACACATTCTAAAAAATCATTGGAGATATATGTATGTGTACTTACCAGCTCATACTGATGCTGTGCAAATGACTCGATCCGATACAATGCATCACTGTGACCCTCGATCGGTTCGGTGCATTCCTATAATAAAAGACCTAATAAGCAAATGCATTCAAGATATTAGTGAATATATTATACCACATCAATTTGATAATTTATATTTTTATTATATATAATAGTTATACCCAACATGCAGGATCCTCATACTTATTGCAGAGGAGATCCCAGTCGAGGAATGAAATATTTCTATGGGGTGTCTCACACTCCTCCCTGATCCACATGCATCGAAGACCTTCTTTTAATGGCTATGGATCTCATATCTGAATCCTTTAAGCAATCTCCCCATATGCCTAAGGATAGCCTCCCTCACACGTGGGGTATCAATCTCCTCGATATCAAAGTCATACTGCAGAAATAATATACAACATATAAGATTTAAAAAAATAAAAGTTAAGTAAATATCAAATTAAATATAAAATAAATAAAAAGATCTATATTTAAAAAATATAATGTAATTTATATTTAGTGACCAATAAATGGTCGAGAAGGATCTGCTTTTGCAGCCTCGAAACCCTCCATGAATCGAACATCGTCAGAGAAGCATACGCTCGGACAATGATGCCAACCTCGCATACGTACAGATCTCTGACATGGTGCTGAACTAGCATGATATATCCTGATGGGATGACAACCTTCATCCTCTCCCAGAGATGTGCCCTCCTCCACTCCTTAAGCTTCTCATTTCTGATGGCTCCACGAGTCTGCTAATGACAGTATCAGCTATAACAAAATAAAAGCTTAAAATTAGTTATTTATACATGATAAAAATTTAAAATAAATTAAATATAAAAAAATTATAATATATAAAATTAATCTGTCATGATAGGAGATGATGTGCCTGCCTCGATAGACAGCTGTAGAGATAAGGTACCGACATCTCCATATGGGTCCCTCCTCTCAGATGGTCCTTCTGATCGCAAATCATAAAATTAGTTATTTATATATGATTAAAAATTAAAATAAATTAAATATAAAAAAATATAATACATAAAATCAACCTGTCATGATAGGAGATGATGTGCCTGTCTCTAGATGAGTCGACTGCTGCTGAGATGGAGATGCATTAACATCTCCATGTGGCCCTTTCCTATGAGATGGTCCTCCTGATGGCATAGCTTAAAATAGTTATTTATACATGATAAAAAATTAAAATAAATTAAATATAAAAAATAATAATCTATAAAATCAACCTATCATCATAGAAGATGATGTGGCTGCCTCATCTCCACGTGGGTCCACCCTGTGCGATCATCCTTCTGGTGCCATGCTTGTATCAAACAATATATTAGAGATAATATAATATAGATAAAAATTATATCGATGTTAAAAAATATATGAAATATAAGATATATAATTTTTTTAAAAAAATTATATATTATTATTCAATGTCTGTATCTTCATCAAGAGGATTATCAACATTTTCATCATCATAATCCACCAATGTATAATCTTTCTCGCCATCATTTATGAAGTTGTCATCATTGTTATCATCATCCTCTGACATATTTAGATTTAATTCACTGACATCAATATTATCAGGTTGCACGTCATCCTTAATCAGAGGAGATGTGCTTTCAATATCGACACTGTACTATCTTAAGTTAGCTATATTCTATTCCTTCTGAAAGAAATTCTCAACTGCTTCTATCTCAAAATAAACATTTATGTCATAAATATCTCTTGGTGCAATCCTTTGTACAACATGCCATTCATCTTTATATCTCATATCTTTAAGTATATTACCTGCTTTGCCTGACTAGTGAGTATAAAAGGATCAGATTGGTACCATGTTCTCACAAAGTTGATGTTTGTGAAGTATACATCTTTGTGAATACCAGTCCTATTATTGCTGATATCCCACCATTGGTATTTAAATAGGTAAATAAATCAATTTGACCCATATCTTAATTGTATAATGTCTGTTAGGATACCATAATATTCAATCTCATTATCTCCATCGATTCTTAATGTCAAAATTTCATTATTTTGAGTCCACCTCTGTATATCAAGATCCCTTGTAGAAAATCTCATGCCACTAACAATACATGAGCTATAACATGAAACTCTAGAATCGAAGTGGCATGCCAAATCATATAGTTTTTCGGTTGCACCATGTTCTTTATTATGATACATTAACATCATCTACAATAATATGCATATAAATTATGATAAATCATCTATATACATTACATGTAATAAAAAGTTGAATAAAACTTCTATAGTGCTTATACATTGTCTGAACCAAGTTGTGAACTCCCTTTGATGTCATCTCTCAATATCTATATTATTTTATCGCAATAATATGTCTCAATGCTCTCTACAATAAATATATGCTTATTATTTATTTTACCTCATGAAAAGTATATAATATTGATTATGTAAAAGTACTTACTCCATAAAATGATAGATTTCTTTGTAATTATTTAGTATATAGAAATATATCAGATCGTGCTCTTGTGGTCTTACTCCATAAAATATTTGTACTTTTTTCCACCAATGGGATGAACATTAACCTTGAAAACAAATAATGTAGATTCAATATCGGTCCACTCCCTATCTGCATTGTGGTCTTCACGATTGAATCATATTTCTACATCATCGAGGTACATCGAACAGAATGTAAGATACTCTGTGAAAATGTATGCTTTCGTAATTGATCCTTCTGGACGTGCCTTATTTGCACATATTGTTTCAACTCATACAAGAATCTGCACATATAAAATGATAAAAATAAATATAAAACATACATAATTAGAATTGTAATGATTATAAATTAAGTAAAAAAATCAGCTTTTTGTCATATTATTACCACTCAACAGGATACATCCATCGGTACTGGACTAGTCTAGTAAGCAAAGCATCCTTTGGAAGGTGAACCACCAAGTGTACTATAATATCAAAAAATGATGGTGGAAAATTTTTTTTGAGCTTACAAAGAATTAGCATAATATCTGATTGAAGCTTCTCAAGTATATCAACTTAAAGTTTCTGACAACATAATTCTCAAAAGAAAATACCTATTTCAATAAGTGCATTCTATACCTCTGGGGTGGAGAAGCCATGCATCACAGTGGATATAAAATGCTGCATCATAACATGAGAGTCATGACTCTTCATATCTGAGATACTGTCATCTTTCAAGTTCACACGGCTGAAAATGTTAGAGACAAAACCATCAAAAAACTTTGTAATTTTTAACCACTCACAAAAACTTCTTTTGTCATCTCCATGCAATGTATAACTTGCAGTTGGCATTAAGTATTTTACACCATCATGAAGCACAGTGCAACTCATGCCATAATCCCATTCTTTCTAGGTCTAGTCGAGAATTTGGATTATCCTTTATTTTCCTCTTGATGTTAAGAAGTGTCCCAATAATATTATCATAAATATTTTTTTTAATATGCATGACATTCAAGTTATAATGATGTAGGAGATGTTGCTAATAAGGTAATTCAAAAAATATGCTCCGCTTCATCCAGTTCAACTCTGATTCATTATGCTTTTGCTTGTGACTCCCAAAAATTTTATCAAATTTGATACTGCCAATGGCCTCTAGTTATGCCAATATGTCATGTCCGCTCATCACACAAGATAGCCCATGCATCTCTAATTTTCCATTGAAACATCAATTCTGACGGGTTCTCCAAGAATGATTAGATGGTAAAAACCGATGATGACATATATAGGCAATTTTTCTTCCATGCTTCAATCTAACGGAGCGGCTATTACGTTGCATATTAAATATCCTTTTGTGCTCCATTCAGATAGGTTGCCATATGCCGAAAAATTTTTAATTGTCCATATTATCATCGCATGCAATCAAAAAAATTTTTACTGACTGAATCATACGTTACAACACCAATTTCCCAAAGTTCTCTCAATTCATCGATTAAGGGTCACAGATAAATATCTATCTCATTACTAGGAGCTGTAGGTCCAAGAATAAGCAATGATAAAAATATAAATGGCTCTTTTATGTATTTTTATGGTGCAACATTGTACGGTATTAGCATAACCAGCCACATACTATAAGCATTGCTCATGATCCCAAATAAATTAAACCATCAGATGCTAGGCCAAGATGAATATTGCATGGGTCACTAGCAAAATAAGGATACTGTTTGTCAAATTTCCTCTGAACTACAGAGTCAGCTGGATGACTAATGATGTTATCCTTAAGAATTCTCATCTTATGATGCCATCTCATCGTCTGGACGGTCCTCGATGATTGCTAAAGTCTCTAAAGTCTTGGTATTAATGAAAAGTATCTCAAAACCTTATGAGGCCGCTTCTTATCTCTTTCAGAATCTTTAGCATACCTTGACTCACCACATTCTGGGCAACAATCCAAGTGTTGATGCTTTTTATAAAACAATGCACAATAATTCTTGCATGCATGTATCGATATATAACTCAGTCCAAGTTCACGCATATACTTTTTTGCCTCTAAATATGATTTTAGAAGTTTTTCACCATCCGATAATGCCTCCTTGATTAAGTTTAATATAAAGTCAAAGGACTTTTGACTCCAACCAAATATGGTTTTATTGTAAAAAAGCTTTATCAAGTACTTAAGCTTCAAAAATTTCTTACAATTTAGATACCATGGCTCTTTGGCATCTCTCATGAGTTTTTCAAAATATCCATCATTTGTATTATCCATACTATCAGGAGAGTTGTCAAGAGAGTTTTCAAATGTGCCCCTTCATTTAATAATCTAACATCTCATTGTTGCCAATTGATTCAGACTGTTGACCCATATGTTGGTCTCTTATGTTAGTAGGTCTATATTCTTCATGCAAATCTCAAATAGTATATTTTGGATCCATACCCCAATTCAACAAGTTCTCCAATGCTGTATCTGTCGGTTGGAAGTAATTATTATGATATCTCCAACAAGGATATTTAATTCTATTAGGATCATCAACTCTTTTTTGTGCAAATCTTATAAAATCCTTAACACATTATCAGTATTCAGGTAAGATGATAAAGTGAGCATTCATTCAACTCTTGTCAATATTTTTCATCTATCCATGAGAAATATACATTATTAAAGTATGTGTTATAAAAAAAAATTTAAAAATATGTGATCCTATCTATTTCTAATAACAATAATAAGATTAATGAATACTAACTCCACCAACTCCTTCCTAATAGGTGTGGTCCTATCCCTTTCAAAAATGCATCACTTTTATTGTTACCACAGTTTTATTCTTTGTTCCATATTCAAAGAAAATTTGACAGTATCTCCCTACAGTTCTCCAAGTATACAATATAGATGGATTATATTTTAACCACATTTAATATATACCCGAAGAACAAATGAGATAACAGCAACAAAATTTTCCATAATAGAATAAATAACACCATGACAATAATAAAAATTTGATACATTTCTGAACTGTCCAAATCAGGGCATTCAAGAGCTATTCACAGAGTACATTGTAGAGACTCTGGGATCGACTCTTAAATGGGAGTCAAGGTTACATCAATGCATGCATTAAATCATGATCGGTTCGTGACCCAAATCCAGATCGGATCCCAAACTGGATCTCGACCCAAATCTCAGATTGGATCCCAACCCAGATTCCAGACCTATGGTTCTATGCAATGCAAATTTTGTAAAAATAAACACCTAATTAATCAATTAAATTAACAAGTAATTATAAAATATAAATTGATCAATAACAACAGTTCATATGCATTAAAAATTCATTGGAGGATTCGATTAATCCTAGTTAAAATATTAAATCATAATCATAATAGAATATAGAGACTAAACAAGCAAAAATATTAAATTATAACAAGCAAAAGTAATGTGCATGAAACAACAAAGACTAAACATAACCTAATGAAGCAAATTAGATTCAGATTTTGGGTTGAAATCTAAAATCCAAAGAAGCAGACATTATGGAAAGAAAGCTGTGGCATAAATACGAGGGTTCACGACAACCACAGATATACCGATATATTTACTTCTTCTATATAACTCACCCTCCCCTCTCCCTCTCACTGATCTCTCTCATGATGAAATTGTATAATGCTATGCACATATTACTATTGAGAACTCTAGTTAATTTTTCAATGCCAACTCGCTTAAATTCGAGTAACAGCTAGCAAAGAAATGCCACCAAATTGGAAGATGCGACTCAACTGAAGCCTACCCAAGCAACATGAAGAGGTGCTGGTTCTTGTTGGGATAGCAACGGCAAGGGAAGAGGTTTTGTTGCCGAGGTGCTTGCTATTAATCCAAGCCATAATACCAATAACTTGAATCAAGCTAGACATTTTGAGAAAGACCGTGGGACTTTGCAGGCAGGGCCTTCTGCTACCAGAGCGAGCCCATTAGTGAATGCCAATAATGCAAGCATTTAGCGAGGCAGTGATATAGAGTGTTTTCATGATAGTTCTACAGCTGCTTTCAGGAGTATTAATCGAGAAATGGCACGTCCAATTGATTGTGGGCTGATACCAGTGTCAACTAGTCCTCCACCTCCAGCTCTGATAGCCGTCCCCTCCCCTTCAAGCCATGGTGGTCCACCCCCGACCTCCACGCGACTAGCCCCCCCAGGCCTCGACGCTCCGCCC
The DNA here is from genome assembly GCF_000442705.2 of Elaeis guineensis. Lineage (NCBI taxonomy): Eukaryota > Viridiplantae > Streptophyta > Magnoliopsida > Arecales > Arecaceae > Elaeis > Elaeis guineensis. The sequence goes on along the minus strand of NC_025998.2, from coordinate 119,434,215 downwards.
CCTGTCAGTGCCCCCTCACATTTTTCAAAATTATTTTTTTAAAAATAATATTTTATCATTATTTCAAAAACCTAATTATTTTCATTACAAAAAATTATTTATTTTTAAATATTTTTAAATATATTATTTTAACAGTTTTATCATTATTATTTTTAATACTTATTATTATTTTTATTTATTTATTATTTTTATTAATAAATTATTAATTTTTAAAAAATAATTTAAAAAATAATTATTTTATTTTTTCCCCACCTCCTCCTTCCTCTGCATGCCACAACCCCCCCAAGCCCAACCGCTCTGCTCCTAGTTATCCGCCCCCAGCCCTAGCAGCCATCCCCTCCCTCCAGGCCCCGACGGTCCGCCCCCGACCTCCATGTGACTAGCTCCCCTCCCCTCTTCCTCGGGCCCGAGTAGCCATCCATGGGAACACAAGCCCTTCGATCCTGTGCCCCCGACCCCGACAGCCATCCCTCCCCCCCGGGCCCAGGTGGTCCACCCCCGACCTCGCACAACTAGCCCCCCATCCCCTCCCCTCGGGCCCCGGCTGTTATCCATGGGAAAACAAAACCCCCCTCGATCCTCCACCCTTGACCCCGACGGCCGTCCCCTCCCCCTCTAGGCCTCGACGATCTACTCCTGGCCCCAACCCCCCCACGGAGCCATAAAAAAAAAAGGTGTTTACCTTTGAAAGTCGACGGTGGTGGTGGTGGCGACGGCAAGAGCGGCGATGACTGACAGCGAGAGTGATGATGGTCAAGGGAGAGGGAGGGAGAGAGGGAAATGGGGGCGTAGGAGTGAGTTTGGCAGGGACACAGGGTTCGGGGGAAATAGGAGGGTGAGGGAGGGAGACCAAAATGCATGGAGGAAAATGGGTTCATCGAGTTTCTTTTATATTTGCAACTATTTATCGGTGCAAATTTTACATCAAAAATAATAATAATTATATATGCAAAATATACCATCGGCAAATATAATATTCATCTACATTAAATTAGCATCGACAAATATTTTACTAAAATTAAAAAATTAATAAAAAAATAAAAACTTTTGCCGACGCTAATTTAGCATCAAAAATTATACTAATTATCCATGCAAGTGTTAAGCATAGGCAAGTAGACTTATTTCCTATGCAAACTGTGCATCCATAAATATTTTTTTTATTTATTTTTTTATTTTTTATAAATAATTTATTATTATCTAAATAGCTGGTATAATTTTAGAGTTTAAAGCTTATCTTCATCATTTATTATCTAAATAATTATCGTTAGAGTATCATTACAAAAAACTATCTGATCCAGTAGTCCTAGCTATGTTAATTAATAAAATTTAATTTTGATGGTCACGAATGATCACATGATGATCTGATAGATAGAGATCATCAATGGGATTGAAAACTAATAATGATAATCTCAGTGATATTTATAGCATACTATCAAAATTTACTTCAATCAGTTATCATTATCGTGATTAATTTGGCATAGAATGATTTCAACCGTTAAATAAAAAATAAATGATCAAAAGGCCAAACGACGTTCGATTAAGATGATTTTTTAGATCTTTGCTACTATTTTCATATTTTATATGGTGATGATCGTAAAATTCAAACTATACATATATGAACCATACATGTTAAGCAGATCTTACAAAAGCACAAGTATAATTACTTAAGGACTTTAAGAATAAGTATCAAGAGACCTATAATTTTAAATCGTTCATATACATATGGTTTAAATTTTATGATCACCATCGTATAAACAATGAAACTATTAGTAAAGATCATTTATCAAAAAAATTATCTTAATTAGATAACGTTTGGCCTTTTGATCTCTCATTTTTTATTTAACAGTCAAAATCATGCCGTGCTAAATTAACCATGATAATAATGTCCGATTGAAGTAAAATTTTGATAGTATGCTATAAATATCATCGAGATCATTGTTGTAAATTTTTAAATCCATCGATGGTCTCTATCTATCAGATCATCATGCGCTCATTCGTGGCTGTTGAAATCAAATTTTATTGATCAACGTAGCTAGAGCTACCAGATTGAGGTAGATTTTTGTGACAATACTCTAATATTAATTATTTAGATAATGAACAGTGAAGATCGGCTTTAAATTTTAAAATTATATCAAGATGGGCTTTAAATTTTAAAATTATGTCGATAAATTATTTATGAAAAAAATTAATTAAAAAACTAATTAGCTATGTAAGTGATAAGCATAAGCAATTAGCATTATTATTTATGCTAACTTTACATCGATAAATATTTTTTAAATTAATTTTTTATTTTAAAAATATATTTTCCAATGCTAATTTTGCATAAGCAATAACTCTAGTTGCCTACGCTTTACTTTTGCATAGGCAATAAGGTTAATTGCTAGTGCAAATTTAGTATCGAAAAATATTATTTCAAAATAAAAAATTTAATTAAGAAATTTTATCGATGCTAATTTTGCATCGAGACTTAACCTTATTTTCATACACAAAAATAAAGAATAAGCAATTAGCCTTTATTATCTATGCAAAATTAGTATCGACAAATATTTTTTCAAAATATTAAAATTAATTTTAAAAAAAATATTTATCAGTGTAAAGTTAGCGTCGGTAGTTATCCTAATTAGGTACGGAAGAGATAAATATAGGAAATTATTCCTTATTTTCTACACTAATTTTGCATAGGCAATAAGACTAATTGTCTAACTTCCTGATTGCGTAAGCAATTAGATAATTACCGATGCTAATTTTACATCACAAAATATTATCTCAAAATAAAAAAATTAATTAAAAAAGTATTTTTTATTGCAAAATTAGCATAAAAAATTAACGTAATTACCTACGTAATCTACAAGAGTAGGCAATTAGGCTAATTGCCAATGCTAATTGTGTGTCAACAACTATTTTTTTAATTAATTTCTCTATTTCAAAAAAATATTTATCGATGCTAATTTTACATAGGCAATAATGCCTAATTGCCTATGTTTCTATCTAGCATAGATAATTAGGTTAATTGCCGACGCTAAATATCCATCAACAAATATTTTTTTTAATTAATTTTTTATTTTTGGATAATATTTGTCAATGCAAATTTTGCATAGGTAATAGTTCTTAATTGCCCATGCTTCGGTCGAGTGTAGGTAATTAGGTTAATTACCTATGCTAATTTTATCTCAAAAAATAATTTTATTTTTTTATTAAATTTTTTAATTTCATAAAATATTTATGGATGGAAAATTAGCATCGGCAAAATACATATATTTTGTAACTCTAAAAAAGAAAGAAAAGAAAAGGGTGTGAGCTTTGTGGCCCAGGAAGAATTCCAACACACCACCACCAATATAATAATAAATGAGAAAGTATCAATGATTGTTATTTATATAAATCTCATATAACAAGATACCACAATCATAAAGCATACACAACAGACACATATCTTTTTGTGCAATGCATCATATTATATAATTATCTTAAGACAACATATATTAGATTCGATCATATTAAGATGCTCAACTTTATAAACCATAACTACATTTCGGGCCCATAGGGGTCATCAATAAGATGGCTAGTCCTGTAGACTATACCACAACAATATTTTCAGTCTATGGTGGGACATCAACAAAGTGACTAGTTTTGTGGACTACTATTATAATCACGTTTTCTATCATAATATAGCATCAATAAAGTGGCTAGTCCTGAGGATTGCTACAACCGTTTTTAGTCCATGGTAGGACATTAATAAATGACTAGTCCAGAGTACCACAACCCAACATTCACCCATACAATTCAAATACATGCTTGTTAAGTAATTAATATTTTAAGATCATACTCTTTTGCAAAATTTGATGCACACAAGACCAAAATCTATCCAAACAAGGGTTAGTAAAATATAATACATAAACTTATATAAACTCATATATATTTAACAAATAAATATATAATAAGCAGCTATCAAATACCACATAGAGAAAAATCATTGATGCACAAAAATAACTTTTATATAAATAAATGATCAATGTCTAAAAATTCTTATCTCTATTGATGACGAACTTGATCATAATTGTTTATTGGTCCATGACTAGCGTATCAGATCAATCGATATAATTCTAATTCATTCTTGATCAACTATCATAAGAAATAATAAATTATTGTTAGATTTCTATTTTCAAAGCTTTAATATAGAAATTACCCCTAATTCCAAATTTCTTGACTAGGCCTAATACATGACTAGTTAATAAATAAAAATTTAACAATTTACCTTGGTTTAGGGATCAGGGTGTAAATCCCTTGCTCAATATCTTTTTATCCAATTGATCACACCCATACATATATGGCTGAAACCAATAACTGGGGAATCATAAAATGGCCATGATTGTGGTCAAAAGATTATGAGAGATAAAGGACATGGTTGCCTAAATGAGGACTTGATAAATAGATCATGAAGTACGAATCAAATCAGTTCTAAGGTGATATAACAAATATGGTCAATAATATGTGTTCAACAAAACCTAGATTGAAAATCAATACAGTGGATGATTGTATCAATGTCGGTATAGGACCCTATATTGGGGTCGCCAAGGGTCTTCCATCTAGTCCCTTGAATCCCTCTTCCACAAATCTTTTGATCAAACTAGAGAGCAAGTTAGAGAGAGGAGAGAGCTCTCTTCTCATTCGAAATAGAGGAGAGAGCTCTCTTCTCATTCGAAATAGAGGAACTTCCCCTCTCTTTTTTTACTTTCAAGCGAATTGACAAGAACCAGTAGCCATTGACCCTCAACGATGTCCTATGGTGAAGAGGCGATGACCTCAACAATGGCCACAGCAAGCGGTGGTCAATGAACAAAGGAAAGAAGATAAAATAGGAGAGATCCTGTTGGTACAGATAATCGACTTTTAGCCATTGACAACATCAGGAAAATCATCTGAAAAACATATCGACTTTTGGGTCAAGTTAGTAAAATATCGACCTGATTTAACTCTCAGATCGAATTTGTGTTGATCTAAATTGATCTAAATTGGATCTCAATAGAGTATTGCAATTAGCTTGGCTTTTACCCAACCTACCACAAGGTACATTGGTCCAGTGCCGATCTGACCCGAAAGAAGGATAATTACTCTATAGCTTCGTTATAGCTTTCGTCCAACTCTACAACAACTATCTTTTAGCTGTACTATAGCTAATCATCACATGGGCAAATAGCTCATGATCTCCATATAGCTGACCATTCTATTATAACAAACTAACGGTCTAACAAATTTCTAATAGCCTAATAAATTTCTAATAGTCTAACAAACTCTCCTAACCACTATAAGAAAAAATTTTTTTACGGACAGTAAATGGCAACCAACAAATTTGCCATCATAAAAAAAATATTATTAGCGATGATATTTTTGACTTTTAGCAATGGCTAGTTGCATCACTAATAAAAAATAATTTTATTTTTTAAATTTGATTCTAGGATTATTAGCGATGGAGTTATTTTTTTAGCGATGGTATTTTACTGTTGCTAATAATCCTAAATTTTCCCTCGATTTTCTCTCCTCGTCCCTTGGTTCCCATGATTTTTATCTAATTATGCACCTTCATTTTCCCCCACCCCCCTCTCATTTTTCTCCATTGGCGACCGACCCCCTCCCCCTAATTTCCCCCTCCCCAAGCCTTTGGATCCTGTTTTCCCCCACCGACAATCAATCGACCATCAGATTTTGCTTCCTCGAGCCCCTGACCGCCTCTCCGAGCCTCCGTCCGTCAGATCACGAGCCTTTCGGCCACCTCCCACCTCCCTAAGCCCCGATCGCCTCCTCGAGCCCCCGACCCACCTCTCCCTAACTGCCTCCCCGAGCTCCTGGCCGACCTCCCCCGGCCACCTCTTCGAGCCCCCATCTGCTGGATCCCAACTCCCTTAGCCACCCCCTACCTCTCCGAGCCCCTGGCCCATCTCCCCCAGGCTGCCTCCAGTCTCCCTCTTTCCCTTGCCTCTAGATCCGGCTTCCTCAAGCCGTCGGCTGCCTCCCCGAGCTCTGAGCCCCTGGTCCACCTCCTCGAGCCATTGGACCACCTCCTCGAGCTGTCAAACTATCGCCCCCGCCTCCCCCTTTGGATGCCCAACCATTTCCATCAACCTCATCAGTCGCTGCCTCACCATGCCACCTCGCCATGCCATCTCGCTGTACAGCTCATGCCCATCAAGGTCACCGATCACCGCCTCATCATGCCCAACAACCTCGCCACCTCATCATGCTCATCCATCGGCTACCTAAGGTGGATCACCACCATTCCACCACTCAGCGCCATCAACATCTCCTCTTTTCCACCTCGATCACTGCACCATCGATCAACCACCGCCGATCGCCTCACCACTCTCTTCCCCTCAAATAGCCACTGTTACTCACCACCATTAGCCACCATCGGCTCATTTGCCTGTTGTGATAGTGCCACTGAGAGCCGCTGCCCTCCCCTCACTTGGTAGATCTAAACATGCTTGCATTTTAGATTTATAGTTTTAATTGATGTGCTGTACATGGGCTTCTTTAGTTTATACCTAGTTTTTTTTTTATTAATTTTTAACTCTCAACAAAATAATTTGATGCCAATGCTTGCAGAGACTCAACAAATAGTTATATGACTCATATCTAAATCTATGTGCTCTATGAATTCTTTCCGACAATTTGCTAAGTTGCTAATATTCTATCAGTTTGTTAATGTAAAGTTGTAGACCATAACAATATATATATATATCCCTGTATTGGTGTTTGCTTTTATGTCTATCTAATAAAAGAATGTGCTTGTACTTGTGTATATCCATGATTTTAAAATATGTATTCTAGAATTGTCTATGCCGATTTATACTAATTCATGCTTGTGTTTTTTGAATTATTTTTATTTTTCAAAGTTAGTTGAATTGAGAGAAGGAACCAGGTTGACTTCTCTCAACTTTATTAATTATGAAGTTTATGTGTAGGCCCATCAATATTTGATGGTCATTTTTAGTTCACTTGTGTTGGATATGCTATTTAGTATGTGAATATTCTCTTTTGTGTTCTGACCAGAATCTCAAGATTTGCCATTTTTATGAACTGGAAAAAAAATTGATTTAAGTGTTATGAAGGTTGCCCTAGCACTCCAAACATCTTTCATGTAGTAGTTAAGTTAAATTTCCAAAAATTGGTTGTACATTGCCTCAAATGCATTGTTAGTAGCAAAAGACTTTAATTTACATGCCCAGAATATTCAAAAAACTCTGATCTTAAGGTTCTGATGTTGGCTAGTGTCAACAAGCTCATGATGAAGTTCAGCTTAGCAGAATTGCTCAACAACTCTTTGCAGGTACTAGGAATTCAATACCTGATGACAGTTTCAAGATTTATTTTTCTCTTTTGCAATTTTTCATCCAAATTAACAGAAGGAATTTTGCAGAAGACACTTTAAATAATGTGTGGTAATTATGAAGTGAATTTCAGTGTAGGGGTAAAATGGTAATTTTGAAACTTTTTCAAAATTATAATTTTACAGTGAAAATTATTAATTAATCTAATTAATTAACATGTATTAACCCTACACAAGAATCTAAATATGATATATATAGCATGCATTTAAATTTAAAATTTTGAATTCTACAGTAAACGTTTTACTGTTATGTGTTCAGAACACATTACCTTCGTGCAAGTAGTCGATCGCTGCAATCTGATCACCTCAGGAAGGTTTGATCATCACAATACAGTCACACAGTATGTCTGACCTCCATGGATCGTCCACATGAAGCTTCCGATCTGATCGGCTCCTCACGAATGCTAGTTGGTTATAGAACCGTTTCGATGACCGATGCTGATCGAACTCCTTCGATCGGTGTCTGCCAACTCTTTGGATGCTCCGGATCATCAGTAAAGAAACTTGAGAGATTGATGAAGCTCTCTCTGAAGTTTGGTGGGCTCACGACACTCGTAGCTCATCTTCTCACTTTTCGAACCCTAGGCAGAAACCTGAGGGTACTCACACAAGACCCTGCACCCTTTCTCTCTTCTTTTCTTTTCTTTTCTTTTCTTTTTTCACACAGAAGGCCTTTCTCATGCCACCTTTTCTCTCTCAGATCAGATATTCACATGCCCCACCTTCTTTTTCTTTTTAAAATGGTGCAAGACCGCATCTTTACAGTATTTTCACCACGTGAGAGGATAAAGCTAGGTGGTTGCTCACTTGAATTCAAATCGAATTTGAATTCAAATGCCAACCAACCAATCTTTATCCACTCAAGGCATGAGAAGAGAAGGGCCATGGGTTCTTTGTGCATGAAGAATTTATACGAGAAACTTTTTCTCGTGTAGAGAATGGGGCACATAAAAGGATAAGGTGGCGCATGGATTAGTTGCCCATTCAAATTCAAACATTATTTGAATTTGAATGGCCAACCAACCTTATCATTATCCACACAAGTGGCACACAAGAGAGGGTGTGGGAAGGCTTCTGTGTGAGAGAAAATTCATGAGAACTTGTTTCTCATGAATTCAAATAGGCGCAGGTGGGTGAGGTGGCGCAGGGAGATAAGTCAAAGTGGTTTCAAATATTAAATCAACCTAATTGAACCAACCTTATTAAAATAGGTTAGGCATAATTAGACTAAGTTAAACCCAACATAATTAGGCTTAATTAGGCTCAATAAAATCTTAATCAAATCATGAATTGACTAAGCCCAACCCTTGATCAGATCAGGGACCAAACCACCTTAGCGATTAGGTCAACTCTTGACCTAATCGAGTCAAACCCAACTGAATCCAATTCAATTGGACTTGATCCAAAAATAATTACTCAATCAAATTGAGTTAATTAATGATCAAATCACTAAATAAATCTCTCATAAATATTGAGTCCAAATTCGATGGGCAATCGGACATCAAAGTCCATCGATATGAAATCTTGATCGAAGAGTCCCAAACCAGTGAGACTCTTGACCCCGGTACCCAAAATGTATGGAACTCATGATCAGAGAATCCTGATTCTTGATCACAGAGTCCTAAATACGTAAGACTCAGAGTTTTTGAGCATTAGGACTCTTGGTCGAAGAGTCTCAGTCCAGTGGGACTCTTCACCAGCCATCAGATCAGATAGGAACCTCTAATGTATGTGACCCCGTAGGTTTGAACCTAAGCCGGTAGCACAGGAACCAATTCCTATACTAATCGAAGTGACCATCGAGCAATGATACCCGACATCTGGATAGGTCGAATAGTCGCAATCACAACATTCAGAACCTACGTGAATATGGTTACTGTATAATTAATCCCTTTTGACCCCTGTGTATAGGACGACTCAGGGTTAAACTGTCAATCCTGATCAGATCATCCGAATCATGCTCAACTCAAACAGTCCTGTGACTCCTCACTAGGACTACCCTGGCCAAGATTTTGCTAAATTAAAACACAACTGTACACAGCTCCTGAACTGGAGTGGTCAATTCCATCTTGACACACGCACCGATAAGTCAAGTACTTGACTACACCCAGCAGCCTTCCGTCACTGAATTAGAAATTCAGGTAGTCCAGTGCCTAAGTGCATTGAGTTACTTGCAAGTCACTGTGGCAGTCTCAGGTCGGAGGGACAGTTATACCCATACCCCATCGGAGCAAATCTTAACGCAGAAAAAGCTCCGGAGTCGGTCACGCGTTCAATGCAGATGTACCTTTATATCTCACTTGTATGCCATACCAGTGTCTCCACACTCTTTGGTTAAGAGGACAACCAATCCATATGGCAGACAACCACCTATGCTTGATAAACGTTGTTGTCCTTGGTAACAACGTATCATTTGATCGCGAACAGGTTTAAGGACTAAACGATAAATCCTTCTTTGTCGAGTCTAAATAGTCCTAAGGACTTCACCACAATACAAGAGTTCATTAGAAGATGAAACAATTTGTGATGAAAAATATCAAAATATTTTTTATTAATTTATAATTCATATACTAATATAAGAAAGAGCACAACCGTCAATATGCTGATGATTGGCTTTGGGACACTATTCCCAACAAATTAATCATATGAAGAGCAACTATTGTCTATTTTGACATATATTTTTCACTCCTAACAGCAATGGGAGGGTTCAATTGATGTTTTTGATTTGCAAGTTGGGACCGTAGGATGCTTCAAATTTTTTCACAAGTACTACTTTGTGCTTTTGCTTCCTTTTTCTTGCCATTTTGCTGTAGTGCCCAGTAGTTTGTATGATTTTTTTTCTTGTTTCTTCTTTCCATATTTCTAAACTATGTATCTGAACAATAGCTATCAACATTTAAGGTCACTTCAGTGGATGCAAGATCGAATTTCCATTGATGCTGCTCGACAGACCATGGAATCCCTTATGCAGGAATTTCGCTTTATGTCCGAATGATTTTGGCTTCACTATTAGTCTCTAAGCAATGTGATTGCTTTGTTTGGTTTGGTCTGCTTATTTAGTTGATTGCCTCTATTCTTTTATGCAATTTGTTGGGCACCTTAGATTCCACCTATTTATCTGATTCATAAAAGTTAATTTATCATTTGGTCAAAAGATTTTCTATTCAACAAGATATAGATTCTACCTATTTATCTAACCCACAGCCCTAGCTCCCTACTTTGGAGCCCTAGTCGTCGGAGTGCTGTGCCATCGAACCCGCACCATCGAACCCACACCATTGTTGCACTGTGGGTATTAGCGATGGTGATGGAGCTATTGCCATCGCCACACCTCATTCTCATCTCACTACAATAGAAAAAGATATTTGCGATGAAAAAAAAGCATCACAAATAGTAAACTTTTCATCACTAATAATATATTTTTTGCAACATAAAATTTTCATCGAAAAATTTTTTATTTTATTTTTTAAATTATTTATGATGAAAATTTTTTTATCATAAATAAATAATTTTATGATAAAAATTATCTTCATCATAAATAAAATTATTTATAATAAAAATTTTTATTATAAATAATTTAATAAATAAATTTAATATTTTAAAAAAATAAAATAAATTAATTTTTTACGATGAAAATTTTGCATCATAAATATTTTTGTTATAAACAAATATTATTTACAATAGACATTTTTCATTACAAATAATATTAAAAACTATTTTTAGGTTTAAAAAAATAAATTATTTGTGATGAAAATCATACGTCATAAATGATGTTATTTGCGATGGATATTTCATCGTAAATAATTCCATCACTAATTAAAATATAATATTTTTTAAAAAAATAATTTATAAATATATATTTTTTAATTTATATTTTTAATATTTTATATTTATAATTAATAAAATTGAAATAAAAAATTTACACAATAAATCCATAAATAGATTTGATCATTTCATTATATTAAAATATAATTATAAAAAAATAAATTTAATAATTATAAAAGATCCATAATAAAAATAAAAAATATAAAAATAAGTCACTGGCCATCAAGTATCAGCATCTAGAAAAGGAGAACGAGTGGAGCATAACGGATCGACCTACTGTTGGCTCATTAGCTCTATCATCTTCTCCATCTGTGCCATCCACTCCATTATTTGTGTCTAAAATGACTGATAGAAGTCGATACATGCAACCAACTCATCAGCTTGCATCGATCCTCAGTAATCACTGTCGATCCTCAGTAGTTTGTCATTGAATCTTCGTCAGTCGGATATCGCAAGTAGCATAGATGTCAGCCCTAGACGAGCGTGAGGATGGGAGAGTTCTGATCCTATATCCTAGCCTTTTAATATAACAGGATCTTGTACCAAGCATCTGATCATAGATCTCCTTATCTATGTGTGCGGTCAAGCTCTCATGGGTAGGCTAGGATCTCATCTGTATCATACGATCTTCAAAATTAAAGTTATAGCTATTTAAGTTTGTATCGAAAATCAAAATATCAATAAAAAATAATTGAAAGAACTTACATAAAGCTCCTAGCTCCCCACTGTCCGCTCTCCTGACCATCGTTGGTGGATCCGTTGGTAGATCTCGATCCTACCAAAAAGCTCATCACTCTCTATATTTCTTTACAATTTGAGAATAATTAATAAAAAAAATTTTAAATAGTTAAAGAGTTAAAATATACTAAATAGAAATTACTTACCATCTGCTCTATATGGCAAGCGAACGGCCTCGAACCCCCACAGTGCGAGATGGTCTGTCTCACCCGATTGACGGTATTTCGAGCACATCAATCCTATACAGTTAACAGTCAAATTAGTAAGTAACTAACTGAATTTAAGAATAAATGATTCAATTATTAAATTTTTAAAAAAAATTAGATGCTTAACCTGATATACTGGGCCCTCATACCTATAGCATATGACAGTCCAATCCTCGATACTGATGCTGTCATATGGCCACTGCTGTGCTATATCCACCCCCTGATCCCATACTACAGCATACCAGTGGTGATGAATGCGATGGCAGTAATCTTTGAAATGCGAGCATAGATGATCATCCACAGCCCATCGTACGTAATCATGCTCGAAATCAATAATATCAAATATAGCCTGTCAATAACAAATTTTATAAGAATATAGTGTTAATTAAATATTTTACTAAATATTATTTTATCTATAAGTGACTATAGAAGACCTGCTTCTGAGCCAGTGTAATATGACTTATATAATAAATACATCCGAGCACCAACTAATAGGTAAAGATAGGTTCTATCCCTTTCAAAAATGCATCACTTTTATTGTTGCCACAGCTTTATTCTTTGTTCTACATCTGAAAAAAATTTGATAGCATCTCCACACAGTTCTCTAAGTATATGATATAGATGGATCATATTTTAACCATATCTAATATGTATCCAAAGAACAAACGAGATAACTACAATAAAATTTCACACAATAGAACAAAGAACGCCATTACAATAATAAAAAATTGATGCAATTCTGAACTGCCCAAATGGGGCATCCAAGTGCCGTTCACAGAGTCCATTTTGGAGACTTTGGAACCAACTCTTGAATGGAAGTCTAAGGTTACATCAATACATGCATTAAATTACTACCATGCATCTCTCTATAGAAATAGAGAGATGTATCCATATTCAAACCAGATCCGACTCGAATCTTGACCTCGATTCGACCCAGATCGTGATCCGGATCTGGATCAAATTCCAAATCAGATCTCGATTCAGATCTCAGACCGGATCCTGACCCCCCCTTTCTTCTCCTGCACGCCATAACCCCCCCCCACCATCGTCACTTCCTGGCCCATCACCATCGCCCCCCACCCCTCATGGTGCCCCTCTATCCCCCCCCTCTTGCGGCCCTCACCCCCCAGTCCTCTGCCCCACCTTGCGCACCACCACCCCCTGGCCCACTCCACTTGCGGCCCCCACCCCCATCCTCCACCCCACCCTGCATCACCCCCATCCTCGTGGCCCACTTCACTCGCACCTCCACCCCCTGCAACCCCCACCCCCCCATCCTCCGCTCCACCCCGCATCTCCCACACCCCTGGCTTGCTCCGCTTGCGCCCCTCCCACCCCCCGCGGCCCCCAACCCCCTGTCCTCCACCCCACCCTGCATCACCCCCACCCCCATGGCCCACTCTGCTCACGCCCCCCAACCCCCCGCTCCTCCCTTCCTTGTGGAGCCAAAAAAATAAAAAAGGGGTTTATCTTAAAGTCAGCGACGACGGTGGCAGTGATGCCCGGAGAGGAAGGTGGTGATGATGCTCGAAGAGGAAGCCCGACAGCAGATGTGATGATGGAGAGAAAACCCGATGGTCGGTGGAAGCACGGGAGGGGGGAGAGAGAGGTAGAGAAGAGAGAATTTTGCGGGAAGCAAGAGAAGCAAATGGAAGTAACAGAGGATTTTTGTAGGACTTTTTGTGATGCAATTATTAGTGATGGATATTTAATTTCTATCGCTAATAATTTTTATCAAATTTTTTTTCCTAAATATTTTACTTAAAAAAAATTTAATCAAAAAAATTCATAAAAAACTAATTTTTTGTGATGAAAATCAAATTTCTATCACTAATAACCATTATTACCAATGCAAAATATCATTTATATCACTAATAGTTCCCACCAAAAAAAAAATTTTCCCTCTAAAAATTTTTTCATCTAAAAAAGTTTTTCTATAAAAAATTATTTTGCGATGGAAATGAATTTTATGTTGTAAATATTAAATTATTTATGACATAAAATTTACATCATAAATAATCGATAAGAAAATAAAATTTTTTTAAAAAATAATTAGTTGATTATTCATGATATAAAATTTACATCATAAATAATTAAATATTTATGATGCAAAATTCATTTTGCATCACAAATACTGATCATTTGCAATGAAAAATTTCCATCAAAAATAATCAATAAAAAATTAAAAATATTTAAAATATAAATAACATATTATTTATGATAAAATATTTTATAAATTAAAAAATAATTCAAATATTTTATGACTAATTTTTTGGTTATAAATTTTTTTAATATTTTGTAATCAAAAAATAGGTCGTAAATATATTTTATAACTAAATATAATTTTTGTTTATTTTTTTTTTAATATGACATAATTTTAAAATTTAAAACCAATCTTCACCATTCATTATCTAAATAATTATCATTAGAGTATCGTCATAAAAGACTATCTCGACCCGATAGCCTTAGCCATGTCGATCAATAAAATTTAATTTTGACGGTCACAAATGATCGCATCATGATCTGATTGATAGAGATGATCGATGGATCTGAAAACTTATAATGATGATCTCGATGATATTTATAGTATGCTATCAAAATTTTATTTCAATCGAATAATATTATCATGATCAATTTAGTATGGGATGATTTGAATCGTTAAATGAAAATGAATGATCAAAAGGCCAAATGGCATCTGATTATAAGGTGATCTTTTAGATAAGTGATATTTGCTACTACTTTAATCATCTGTGCTGTGGTGATCATAAAATCCAAACTGTGCATATATGAACCATTCAAAACTATGTGTCTTTTGATACACATACTTAAAATCCTTAAGTAATTATATTTATACTTTTGTAAGATCTACTTAACGTGGATGTTTTATATATATGCGGTTAAATTTTATGATCACCACTGTATAGATGATTAAAATACTAGTAAAGATCATTTATCTAAAAAATTATCTTATAATCGAACACCATTTGACCTTTTGATCACTCATTTTTATTTAACGATCGAAATCATCTCATGCTAAATTGATCATGATAATGATATCCTATTAAAGTAAAAATTTGATAGTATACTACAAATATCACCAAGATTATTGTTGCAAGTTTTCGAATCTATTGATGGTCTCTGCCTATTAGATCATCATGCGATCATTTATGACTGTCGAAATAGAATTTTATTGATCGACATAGCTAGGGCTATCGGATCATGATGATCTTTTGTAATGATACTCTAATGATAATTATTTAGATAATTAATGATAAAGATAGACTTTAAATTTTAAAATTATATCATATTTAAAAAAAAATTAAAAAAATTATATTTGGTTGCAAAATATATTTGCAATCGATTTTTTGGTTGTAAAATATTAAAAAAATTTACAATCAAAAAATCAATCAAAAAATACTTGAATTATTTTTTTAATTTATAAAATATTTTTTATCATTTGCAATCTATTATTTATTTTTTTAATTTTTTTAATTTTTAGTCAATTATTTGTGATGAAAATTTTTTATTGCAAATAATAAGTATTTACGATGCGAAATGAATTATGCATCATAAATATTTAATTATTTTATGATACAAATTTTATATCATAAATAATCTATTATTTATTTTTTTAAAAATTATTTTTTCATCAATTATTTGCAACATAAATTTGACATCATAAATAATTTAATATTTATGAAGCCAAATTAATTTTGCATCATAAATATCAGTTATTTGCAATGCAAATTTAAATCGCAAATTATCTACCAATTATTTTTTTCAAAATTTTTGATTTCTCATCGATTATTTGTGATAAAAATTTTGTGTCATAAATAATTTAATATTTATAATAAAAAAACTATTTACATCATAAATACTGATTATTTATGATGTAAATTTTATGTCATAAATAATTTACTATTTATTTTCTCATCAATTATTTGTGACATAAATTTGATATCACAAATAATTTAATATTTATAACATAAATTAATTTTGCATCATAAATACTGATTATTTACGACATAAATTTATATCATAAATAATTTTCTAATTATTTTTTTTAATTTTTGATTTCTCATCAATTATTTGTGATAAAAATTTTTCATCATAAATAATTCAATATTTATGATGCAAAATTTATTTATGTTGTAAATATTAAATTATTTACATCATAAATTTTACATCATAAATAATCTATTAATTATTTTCTCTTAAAATTTTTCATTTTTTTTTAATTATTTACCATGAAAATGATGCATTGCAGATAATTTAGTATTTGCAACATAAAATTTAGTTGCATCACAAATACTGATTATTTGTGATGCAAGTTCTGCAACATAAATAATCTACTAATTATTTTTATTACAAAATTTTTGATTTTTTATTGATTATTTATGATAAAAAATTTATATCATAAATAATTTAATATTTATGATGAAAAAATTATTTACATCATAAATATTGATTATTTGTGATATAAATTTTGCATCATAAATAATTTATTATTTATTTTTTAAAAAATTATATTTTCTTATCGATTATTTTTTATGCAAATTTGACATCATAAATAATTTAATATTTATGATAAAAAAATTAATTTTGCATTACAAATACTCACTTATTTATGATGCAAAATTTTTTTCATCTTTAATAAATAATTATTAGTGATAAAATATTTTTTCATCACTAATACTATTATGTGTGATGAAATTATTTAAGTCGTAAATAAATCCATCGCAAAAACCCTATTCTTTTGTAGTATATTTTAAAATTTTAAATATTAAAAATTAAATTTATTTAATTATTTTAAATTAATAATATTTAAATTTAAATATTATTAATTTAAATAATATTATTAATAATATTATTTAAATTAATATTATTCTCGATTGGGAGAACCACTCTGGGAAGCTCTCCAGTGAGAGTAGTCCTACTGTCTTCAATGGCAGGGGTTCGATGTCGGGCCACCACCGGACTGGCTCTGACCCGCTCATTTACTCTAATGAAGGTTAGAGCAGCTCGATAATTGAATTTTAGATCCTAGGCCCTATCCAAAGCCCAAAAAAAAAATTCGAACTGGACTCAAGGAAGCCAACAGGATAACTTTAAAGCTTACAGTGAAATTAGATAGGTTTAGTGTGAATGAAAAAATGAAGTTGCAAATAGTTGAAAACAAGTCTTGGTTCTCCTGCTCACATGTGCCACCATCTCCGCCGGCATCCCTGTGCTACTTCTCCATTGCCGCCGTCCGCCTATCAGATTTTCTGCACCGCATCCCCTCCCAGTTCCCCAGCTCATGCCCTTTCCATCTTCTCCTCTTCTTTGTATGCCTCCTCCTCTATCGATAAGGTGAGGCAGCTTTGGAAGGTCTGTTGTTCACAGATAACCGGCATGCAGCCATCGTTAGATGGAAAGGAGAAGAAGACAATGCAGGAGGGATCTTTTCCCCAGGTTGGCTTCTAAATTTCTTTCTCCTCCGGCTCTTCTTCTTTGCATCCCTCTCTCCTTTGTCATTCTTTATTTTCTTTCCTTTTAACTTTCGACAAATTGGGACTTGGAAACTCTCTAATGCTATCTTCTAGACATTGAAGGAAAATTCTTTGTTGCCATACCAAGCTGCTTTGCCAACTAAAATTTCTCTAGTACGGGTAAGTTTACCCATTTCCTTTGAATCATCTAACTTTTTTTTTCTTTTTTAATCATTTGAATCATCTAACATTCTTTATGATCTTGATACTCTTAGGTTCGGATGACTGTGGGGTCACCAATGACCCCACAATCACATGAAGCAGTGCCTGACTCTCAGAGCAAATAAGTCTATTAATAATTTTCTTTATTTATTTTAAATATTTATATTTAAAAGCTTCATATGTTTAGGCTTGAGTCCAGAAAGAGGATTTAGAAGGTAAAAGTTCAATTTAACCATCCAATCAATAGGTCGGGAGTATCTATAGCTCCGTATCATCGAATAAAATATGTAAAAATAATCTGTTTGAGAATCAGAGTAGTATATTGAAATATATATCTTTGTATCGATATACATATTTTTGTATCAAAATTTATTAATAATATTTTTTTTCTTCGTTATAAGATGCTGGGACACTTGATTCTCATCCACCAGCTACTGGAGAGGATGTATAGGAGTAGGAGAAGGATGAAGAGGATGATAGCAGGGGTTCGAGATGGGCCACCATCAAACCGGCTCTAGCCTGACGGTGCCAAAATTAGATGTTCTAGGCCACAAAGCGTGATATACTGATGTATTCAATGAGTCTATAGCCTTAGCCGATAGGCTTGGATAATCTTCAAAAATTCATCATGATAGGGATAGATCATTACAACTATTGGTCTTCAACATGATAAACTCTAATATTTTAGATATTCTCTTTTATGTTATTTTATCTTTTATTATCTAATATAATATTTTTTATGATGTTTTGATACTCTCAGGTTCTGACGACGTGGGATCATCAGTGACCCCACAATCACACGGACCAACGCTTGACTCTCAGGGTAGGTAAGTATATTAATAATTTTCTTTACTTATTTTAAATATTCATATTAGAAGCTTCACATATTTAAGCTTGAGTCTGAAAAAAAGATTTAGGAGGTAAAAATTTAATCTAACCATCCAATCGATAGATCAAGAGTGTCTAAAGCTCCATATCATCAAATGAAATGTATAGAAATAATGTATTCCAAAATTGAAGTAGTATATCAAAATATATGCCTCCATATCGATATATATACTTTTATATCAAAATTTATTAATAATATTTTATTTTTCTTCGTTACAGGATGCTAGGACATCCAGCTCTCATCCACCAGCTATTGAAGAGGATGTACAAGAGCAGGAGGAGGATGAGGAGGACAATGAGGAGGATCTTACATGCTTTTTTTTATATGTATATAATTTTAATACTTATAAAATAGTATAAATTTATAAAATTATATAATTTATATTTTTAATATAATATAATTAATTTTATATTTATGATTATATTAAATAATTATTATTTTATTTATAATAGATTTAAAAAAATATTATTCTTTATTAATATGATTAAAATATATTTTAAAATATTTAATTATAATTTTTTTAAAAAAAATTAAAACTATTAGCGATGATTTTAGTGATGTAATCTGTCATCACTACTATTTTTTAAAATTTTTATTAAAAAATTAAAAAATAATTAACGATAGTAGTAGTGACGATAAAGACCATCGCTAATAGTTTTTTGACACTTTAATTAAAAAAAATTAAAATTATTAGCGATGGCTTTTATTGCTAATTACCATTATTAGCAACGATGAGTTTGCCGTCGTTAATAATGGTAATTAATGATGAGATTATTTTCATCAAATTTTTAGTGATGGTGTTCCATCGCCAATGCTATTAAAGACAGTAAACTGACTATTAGCGACGACAATTAGCCATGGCTAATGATCAATTTTTTTGTAGTGAATGGCCTAATGGCCCGAACAAGCCTCCTTTACATAAAGGGGGGTAGGGTACATTTTAGAAAGTGAGTGATAATTTAAAAAGCCTGGACTCTGCTAAACTCTTTCTCCACTGAAGGGAATCAAAAGCTCTCACTCTTTCTACTCAAAACTCCTCTTCTTGCCTTTCTATACTTTATTTTTCACCATCTGTTCTCCAAGCTTCGACTGATTTAATCCAGAGGGTCTTAAAATTGGAGGGTTTCCCACGATTCTAGGACTTCTTTTATAGATTCACTTATGGTCTACATCAATTTGACCCTCAATGGCTCTTCAATTCGGTCCAAGACTGATCTCGTCATTCTTTTTCCAAAGTCTTGTTGCAATAGATCCTATTCTTGCTAATCTGATAGCTTGTCGGACCAAATTCGAGTGGCGATAGTGGATAGGAGATTGGACAAAGAAAAGGAAAAAGGTGGAGGGTAGCTACCTTCGTCTAGTGAAGCGGAAATGGTGATTCCTATGAGCTTTTTCCAGCAAAAATCCAAGAGAAAATGGCATAAAAAAGCTTGAAACTAGTGGCTATCTCATGAAATTTGGGTAGAGTCTATGGGAGGAAGAGATCTGCCATTTATAGCTGGGATCCTAGGGATTTTAATCTGAATTTGGACATCCAAGAATTGCTCGGTTCCATCGGAGACGAGAAGGAAGAAGACTCCCAATTGGAGTCTTCTTCTCGTCTGTCGTGTGCCAAGCACGAGTGGGTCAGGGTCTAGCCTTTTCTATCTAGCTCATGGGCCCAAAACCTTTTTCAACATTTTTTAAAAAGGCAAGCTAATAAAACTTCTCAACCTTTTTCAAGCAAGCAAAACTCTAGAAATATTGAATTCCTTTTGCCTGTGTGTTCCAAGAGGTGTATGCTAGAGCATTAAAACATGTTTCACCGATGGCCATGTTCTAGAGCCGAAGGAGGTGTAGCTGGTTGATTGGAGTTCATGGTCCCCTCTTCCCTTCAGAGAATACCTAGTTGAGCTAGCTCACATATCTTCCTTCTCTATCCAACCTACTAGAGATATGGATGTGCCAATGTCAAAACCAAGTAGTACTGATGGGCTCTTTAGTGTTCCCTTATGCAATAAGCAATAGTGGAAGTTTGAGGTCGAGATTTCACAATCTTGTGTGGAAAGCAAAGGTGCCAAAAAAAATCAAAGTGTTCTTATAGCTAGCTCTCAAGAATAAGCTAAACAATGGTGAGTACTGCTAAGAAAGATTTGAGAATCTCTTCAGGCTGCTCACTTTGCAAAGTTCAGAAAGAAACAGTCTCCCACCTCTTCATCAGGTGTCCTTTTGCCCAAGCATGTTGGTCTCCAATTCTTTCATGCCTAAATGCTCAAGGTATGCCATCAAATTTTCAAGCCTTCTGAAAGATTTATTTGGCCAAGATTCTGGAAGGGATGGATCGAAATGGCCATCTCCCAGAAGGGATGGATCCATTTTGTGGCACATATGGCATGTGTAGAACTCCAGAATATTCTTAAAAAGAAAGATGATGTTAGCTTCTGTCACATCCCAAACCCAGCATTCGGGTTGGTCATGTGATGGCCTCACACTCCCTAAAACAAGGTTTCAAAAAATATACAAAGTCTTAAAATTTGTTATAATCCCAAAATCCCATGAACATTATTAATCTCTTTTCATAACAAATATTCTATATTAACAAATATCAAATATTGCATAATTTATAAAACTCGATCATCCAACTGATATTGATGATGCTCTATCAATCAATCCTTTCAAATTGTAATCCCAACTTTAGCAAAGTATAAGCATCCTAAAAGTCTAAAAAAAAGGAGAAAAAGAAAGTGATAAGCTTTACAATCCAATAAGAATATCTACACATCCACATCAATATAATAATATTGTTTGAAAATAGTAATAAATATAAAGCATGAAATCTCATATCAAATATCTAGAATAACTCAAATATCCATATAAATATATATCAAATATCTATCTTATCAAAAGAGATGGATCATGATAGATCAACAAGTGACACACTTTATTCAGCATTAGTTTCATATATCTTATCATCCGTTCCTCTTATCATAATTTCATATTTCTTAACATTTTTCTTTCCGGCTTTGGACTAATTAAGATCATATCCCAGTCCATGATTGATCAAATTCTCATGCATAAGCTCGTAGAGACTATCACGGGCATAAGCTCCTAGTTGGCTATCCCCACATGTAAGCTTGTGGAGGCTATCCCAGACATAAACTCTTAATCGGCTATCCCATGTGCGTATGCCCATGGAGACTATCTCAGGCATAAGCTTCTGGCCGACTATTCCATACATAAGCCTATGGAGATTTTTCTATGCATAAGCTTTTGATGAGGTTAGTCCAAAACATATATTTTCCATCCAATTATTGTATGTTGATTTTATCAAATCAAATTCAATTTGTAGTATGATCAAGATAAGCATATCATAAGTGTTGTGGGCTTACTCCACCTCAGTCTTATCCTCAAACTTCATCTTCAGACATTGTCCTCGGCCTTTATTTGACAAGGTCATTGGGCTCATACTAATCCTATGGTCGGACCCAAGCTGACAATTCCCAAAAACCAAGAGACGTTAAACCATTACTTGAGAAACGTGGGCCAATGCCACCTCTCTTAAATTCTAGATAGTTATGGCAAAACTTCGAAACGGTTATGATAGAATGTGACATGCAAATTAATGCCACTTATTGCCCACTACCTATAATAACATCATGGACCATAATTTTCCATGGTAGTTACAGTTATTTAGGTAACATATTTTTTTCTCTCTATAAAAGAAAAACACAGAGGACCCTTGGATAAATTTTTTTGAAAGAAACCAACACTCTTTTTTTTGCCAATACTCTCTCACTATTCTCGAAGCTTTGACTAACTTAGACATCGGAGGGTCCTTCATCAGAAAATCTCTAGTGATCGAACTTTACTTTCAGGTCCTAGAAGCATCCAATCATCCACGGATTACTGACTACCGAGCTCCACCTCAGACGAGTGCCAACCTTAGCTACTCCTGCTTGGATCGGAGCTTTATGGTAATAGATTAATGCTAGAGGAAGGGACTTGACCCAATAAAAGAGGGAGAATAACGGCAAGAACCAGAGTCTGTAACAACTCCGCCACTTCCCACCAACAATCCACTCAGTGAAGCTTGGGTGGTGTCGCTCAGGCATCCGCTCCTCAAGGACCCATGCAACCATCCATAATGGTAGATCCACAGTAGTTTGATACCTTGATCTGATAGATCCAAGCATTAACCAACACTGTGCATTAACTCCAACAAATGACAGAGCAGTGCCAACCCCAGCAACCTGCTCCTCAGGTTGTTCCCTCTTGACACAGCCATCGAAATTGCTCCAAGATTTCAAAAAATGCCCCCTAAAGTGTGCATCAACCTATCCCAATTGAATGGTGATCACCATCCCATCGGGATTCCAGGCACAAGGAACAACACCACCGCTCCCCAGCCTCCTTCGATGGAGATTCAAAATCAGGCTACTCCCCGCACCTTAGGAAATCTTACTGGGAGGAAGACCTTGAACAAAAGGTTCAAGAGTGAACACCGAATGGGTGAGGTGTAGATGGGAAGCCAGAGGAATAATGACATCCTCAGCTTCAATTTCTAACCACCTCTTTCTTGCTCCATTCTGTAGGAACCTATTCCAAGTTGGTTCAAGATGCCATAGGTAGAGCCGTATGATAGCTCTACATATCCTCTAGATCATTTAGAAGGCTAGATATAAGGCCCTCATGATACTCTAAGGTACCTCAGACATCCTTCTCTATCTCATCTTCCTAGCTATTCTGAAGAAGACGGTGCGAGCATGGTACTCCAGACTTCAATCAGAGTTTATCCTTTTTATCAAGCAACTTGGAAGACTTTTCATTGTTTGCTTTGCAACAATCAAGCTCAACCTAAGAACTCGGATAGTCTCTTTATGATCCATCAGGATGAAGGTCACTATAAGAATATTGAATATTAGTGATGGTATTAGTGATGAAAAAAATTCTGTCACTAATAACATCTTTTAGCCACCATAATATCGATCAAAAATATTACAGTCGCTAATATTATTAGCAATAGCAGTTTAATTATTAACGATGACAAAAATTATCTCTAAAAGTATTTAAATTTTTTAATTTTTTTATAATATTTAAACATAATATAATTATTAGTGATGGTGAATTGGGGTTATTAGCGATAGAAATCTTACCGTCGCTAATAATCTTTTTCAAAAATTTGAATAATAATTTGAAAAAATATTTTTTTAAAAATATTATTAATGATGAAATTAGCATCGATGATATTTTTTCATCATTAATAATTCAAAAAATTATTTGGATTCAATTCGAATCTAATTCGAATTCGATTCAAATTTAATTCAAAATTTTGTCAAACCTAATTTAATTAGACTTTGAATCTAAGTCTTATTTAGATTATAAAACTTAATTAGTCTCAAATTAAGTTAAAATTAATTAAATTTAATTTAATTTAAATTAATTAAAAAAAATAGCTTTCAATTTGGGTTTAATTCGAATCCAATTCAAAATCCTATCAATCCTAATATAATTAGACTTTGAATTTAAGTCTTACTTAAATTATAAAATTTAATAATCTATAAATTTAATTATTTAAATTAATTTAATAAAAAATAATTTTTAATTTAAATTTAATTCGAATCTAATTCGAATCCAATTCGAAATCTTGTCAAACCTAATTCAAATAGACTTTGAATTTAAGTTCTAATTAGATTATAAAATCTAATTACTCTCAAATTAAGTTAAACTTAAATAAATTTAATCTGATTAAAATTAATTAGGAGAAACTAATTTTTAATTGGAGTTCAATTCAAATTCAATTTGAAATCTTGTCAAACCTAATTCAATTGGGCTTTGAATCTAAGTCCTACTTAGATTATAAAACTCAATTAGCCTCAAATTAAGTCAAGCTTACTTAAATTAAATTAAATTTAAATCAATTAAGACTTAATTCATGATTCAATTCGAATCCAATTTGAATCCGATTCGAATCCAATTCGAAATTCTGTCAAATCTAATTCAATTAGGCTTTGAATTCAAGTCCTATTTAGATTATAAAATTTAATTAGTCTCAAATTAAGTTAAATTTAATTAAATTAAATCTTATTTATATTAATTAGGACTTGATCCATGATTCAATTCAAATCCAATTCGAATCTGATTCAAATTCAATTCGAAATTCTGTGAAACGTAATTCAATTAGACTTTGAATCTAAGTCCTACTTGGATTATAAAATAAATTAGTCTCAAATTAATTTAAATCTAATTAAATTAAATCTAATTTAAGTCAATTAAGACTAAATCTATGATTCAATTTAAATTCAATTCAAATTCGATTCAAATTCAATTCGAAATCTTATCAAACCTAATTCAATTAGGCTTTGAATTAAAATTTTACTTAGATTATAAAATCCAATTAGCTTCAAATTTAATTAAATTTAATTAAATTAAATCTGATTTAAATCAATTAAGATTTGATCTATGATTCAATTTGAATCCAATTCGAATTCGATTCGAATTCAATTTAAAATTTTGTCAAATCTAATTCAATTAGACTTTGAATCTAAGTTTTATTTAAATTATAAAATTTAATTAATTTTAAATTAAGTCAAACTTAATTAAGTTAAATTTAATTTAAATCAATTAGGACTTGATCCATGATTTAATTCGAATCCGATTTGAATCCATTTCGAAATCCTGTCAAACCTAATTCAATTAGACTTTGAATTCAAGTCCTACTTAAAATATTAAAATCTAATTAATCTCAAATTAAGTCAAACCTAATTAAATTAAATCTAATTTAAATCAATTAAGACTTGATCCATAAATTAATTAAGCTAAAATTTAATAAAATTCAATAATAATTTTTAACCACCCAAAAAATGATCAAAGAGAAAAAAATTAATATTAAAATTTAAAATTAAAAAAAATTAATAGTATTAACGAAGGCATTAGTGATGGAATAATTTTGAAAAAAAAATTATCATTGCTAATAATTTTAAAAAATATATTATTTTAAACATTTTGAAAAAAAATAATATTAAAATTTAATATTTTAAAAAAATTAATAGTATTATCGATGGTGGATGGATTTTAGCAATGAAAACTACCATCGCTGATATCCTGATATGTAAAACAGAGTTTTACCAACCGTATTACATCGGAGGAAAAAAAATTTCACACTCATTCTCCTCCTTCCCATAAATCTCTTCTCATTCTCCTCCTTCTTAGCTTTTCCCCACCTCGCTAGCACCTCCTTCTGATCGATGGCGATCCCACTCCTCGATGCATCCTTCTCGACATTTCCTGCTCCCGATGTGTCCTCCTTCTCGATGTCTCGAGCCCACTGGTGCCACTTACGCCACGGCCCGAGTCCACCTCCCCAGCCCTGCCTCACCCGTGGCTACCCTGACCCCACCAGCACCTCTGACGTTGTGGCCCCTCACTCGCTGCCCTAGCCCTGCCTCACCTATGGTCGCCTTGACCCCACCGATGCCTCCTACGCCATGGTCCCAAGACCGCCGCCCCGACCCCACCTCACCTGTGGCCACCCCGACCCTACCGACCGTACCCTACAGCCCCTGCCCCACCGGCCTCCCTATAGCCCCATCCCCACCGGTCTGACCGCATGGCCCCTGCCCCACCGCCCCCAGCCCTGACCCTGCGGCCCCTACCCCGTGGCCCCATCCCCGTGCTAGCACGCCTACTATTTTAAGTATTAATTAGCGATGGTGGGGCCGCATCAATTAGGTGCATGGGACTTGGGGTTATGTTATGGCCTCTTTTTCTTCTTCCCATATGATATCTTAAAACTGATGGGTGCTGATGGATTTTGATTGTTATATTCTTATGGTTGTCTTCTTATTGTTCTTGATGATGATCCAAACTAAATGGATATTGAAGAGACTTGCCTCTTTTTCTTCTTCCCATATGATGTCTTAAAGCTGATAGGTGTCGATAGATTTTGGTTGTTATATTCTTATAGTTGCCTTCTTATTTTTTTTGATGATGATCCAAACTAAATGGATATTGAAGGGACTAGCCTTTTTTTCTTCTTCCCATATGATGTCTTAAACCTAATGGGTGTTGATGGATTTTGGTTGCTATATTCTAATGGTTGTCTTTTTATTTTTTATGATGATGATCCAAACTAAATGGATATAGAAGGGACTGGCCTCTTTTTCTTCTACCAATATGATGTCTTAAAGCTAATGGGTGCCGATGGATTTTGCTTGATATATTCTTATGGTTGCCTTCTTATTTTTTCTGATGATGATTCAAACTTAATTAATAGATATTGAAGGGAATGGCTCCACAGATTGCTATAGGCTCTTTTTCTTATTTTCATATGATGTCTAACATCTGATGGGTGCCGATGGATTTTACTTGCCATTTCTGAGGATAAAAGAGGATTTTATGCAATAAGAACTGATATCATCTGATGCATATTCAGAGTCCTACATCTTTTTTTCTCCCTTTAGGAGGTCATTAGCTCTGGAGCAGCAACTTGCTAGTACACTATGGACTGAAACTTACCTTCCTTTAAACACCCCCCATAAATAGTAATTTTTTTGAAATCCTACAAGTCTAGGAAGTCATAGACCGGGGCTTCACTTGCCTAAATATCTATTTATTTTTACTAGATCAACTTAATAACTCTAGTAACGTTGTCCTTAATCTGTGGTAGATAACGCACCACAGCAAACCTATCCCTAGACCTACCAATCGATGTCAATCCTTTATCAGAGAGATCAGATGTTATGTAAGATTGTTATTTAGCATCTGTAATATATCAGCAAAAAAATAATTCTCATCCAACAGTAGATGATAATATATTGGTCTGCATGGCTACAAAGATACAAGTCAAATTTTATCAGATGACAAATACCTGTGACAAGTTGCCTTTCATTGAATAAGAACTATTTCTTTGCAGAAACTAGGATGCTCGAAAAGAAATTGAAATCGTACATCATCAAGATCTAGGCAAAAGTATTCTATTGATGTAGTCAGGTATCTTTTTTTTAATTTATGTTTCAGACTAATATTGCTCATTTTTTTTAGTCATAAATTATACATGTTGATTTTATGAACATGGTACAAAATTAAGATATCATGATATATAATTAAATAAATATAATACATGATTATTTTATTTTGATACACAATTAATATAATATGATGCATAGTTATTTTTATTTTTAGAGATTATAGATTATATTTTTTTGAGATCGGAGCCATCACAGTCAAGGAGGGAGCAATGAAGGAGAAAGCTCTCATGCAGCCAGCTCACATGATTCTGTAGCATACATGCTATGTGGTAAACTCTAATACTTTAGTTATTCTGAGCTAGCGATCTCAAAGCCACCTAAATGCCATTCGTGATATGGTCGTAGAGCTTCTCCGAAACTCACAGCTGCATGATCGATTGGGACGATGGCTCATCATTTTAGCCATCACATTAGATAATTAAATTACTAGACCCTTTTACTTGTTTTAAATTTTCATATTTAGAAGCTTCATATATTTAGATTTGAGTCTGAAAAAAAGATCTTGGGCTAAAAATTTAATTTAACTGTCCAATCGATGGGTCGGAGGTGTCTATAGCTTTATATCATTGAATGAAATATGTGAGAATAATTTATTCAAGAATCAGAAGAGTATATCGAAAGATACACTTTCATATCAAAAAATACACCTTCGTATCAAAACTTACTAATATTATTTTATTTTTTTTATTACAACATACTAGGACATCCGACTTTCATCTACCAGTTGCTGGAGATGAGCAGAAGGAGGAGACAGATGATGATGAGGATCGAATTTGATTTTTTTTATGTATTATATTTTTTTTATACTGCTTATAAAAGAATTATATAATTTATATTTTTAATACAATATAATTAGTTTTTAATTTTTAATTATCATATTATCTTTAAATTTTAATTATAACAGATATTAAGAACCATAATTCATTATGATTAATTAAAATAAATTTTAAAAAATATTATTATAATTTAAAAAAAAATAAAATTAATTATTAGCGATGATATTAATGATGAAAAATATCATCGATAATACTTATTAGAGATGGTATTAGCGATGTAATGCCATCACTAATATTTTTTTTAAAAAAAATTATTTAATTTAAAAATTAAAAAAAAATAGAGATGACATTAGCGATGGCAAATGCCATCACTAATATTTTTTAAAAAAAATTTTAAAATTTAATTTTAAAATTAAAAATTAATTAGCGATGAAATTTTTCTATCACTAAAATCATCGCTAATAGCTTTATTAGCAGTGACTAGAATTTTCGTCGCTAATAAGGATATTTAGCGATCATATTTTTTTAGATTTATTGTTACACAGAATTAACGACGGTGAGATTATTAGAGATGGCATATGGACTATTAGCAATGATAACTAGCTATCGCTAATAGTCTGGATTCTTGTAGTGGGTGAATCATTGCGTGACTATATGGAACATTTCAATATGACCATGTTAGAGGTGCACAATTTTGATGTATCTGCAGCGATGTCGGTGCTTAACTGAGGACTTCACAATGAGTGCCTTATTTTTTCTCTTGACAAGGTATTTCTGAGAGACTATGCCAACTTATTAGCACAGGCTCAAAAGTATGCCCAAGCAAAAGAAGCTCGAACCGTGTGTAAGCAAGCTGAGGGAGGAAGAGCTCCCAACAAAAAGTGCAAGCGGGAGGATACATGCACAATCAGAATTGAAGGAGAGTCCTTCCGACATGCGAAAGCCCCTCAATCAAGAAGTCCGCCTTGGTGCTTCAACAACTATGCTCCTCTAACCACTTTCCTAGCCCAGATATTGATGAAAATCGAAGGTCAGGGGTACCTTCACCAACCTCCATCATTGAAGTCTCCATCTATAAGGAGGAATAAGTGAAAATATTATCCCTTCCATCAGGATCATGTTCATGACACTGAGGACCACCTTCAACTGAAGGATAAAATTGAAACTCTCATCATAAGAGGCTATCTTAATAAGTATGTTCAGGGAAGATAGGATTGAGCTCTCAAAGCACCATCTCAGCACCAGTTTGATGAGGTGAATAATAACAACCAACCAACAGCTAGTGTAATCAATATAATCTCAGGCCTCGAAGGTGATAGGAGGCAAAAGATCGAGCTGAAGGCTTAAAGAAGCAAAAGATTGAGGAAATAATTTTTTTTTTGATGATAATGTCTAAGGAGTCTAAACTTCTCATAATGATGCTGTCATCATATCAATGATGATAGCTAATTATGATATAAAAAGAATCTTAGTTGATAATGGAAGCTTGGCATACATATTATTTTATGATGTATTTCAACGAATAAGACTACCAACTGATCAGCTAAAGAGGATCAACACTCCCTAAGTCAAATTCTCGAAAGATTCCATAGCTGTTGAAGGAAAGATCACTCTACCAGTGACTCCTAGAGAAGAGCCTCGATAGAGGACCATTTAGCTTACTTTCCTCATCATTTGTATACCTTTGGCCTACTATGCAATCTTCGGATGACTTGGGCTAAATGCACTCCGACCAATCATTTCCACATATCATTTACTGGTAAGATTCCCAACCCAAAATGGTATAGGAGAAATTAGAGGAGACTAGATGCTCACTAGGTAGTGTTTTCTCACAACCATCAAAATGAAACAACTAATGGAAGCTTTGCTGATTGAGGATAATAGAGACGAATTGGAGAAATCTTGAGGAGCGCCATTTGAGCAACTCATCACAGTTCCCTTCAGAGACAATCGATTTGAACTAAAACATCTGGATCGGATCTTAGCTGATGCCCAACCACAAGAATCGATTGATGGCATTTCTACAAGCTAACGAGGATATCTTCATTTGATTAGCATCAGACATGCTAGGTATCCCCTCTGATACAATTGTCCATAGGCTTAATATGAATCCAGAGCATCAACCAATCTGGCAAAAGAAAACAAGCTTCTCCTTAGAGCGGTAATGAGCTATAGAGGATGAAGTGGACAAGCTAATGATGGTGGGATTCATTCGAGAAGCTCACTACCTTGAGTGGATCTTTAATGTCATCATGGTCAAGAAAGCCAACAACAAATGAAGGATCTCTATCGACTATACCAACCATAATAAGGCATATCTAAAATATAGCTTTCCACTCTCAAGGATCGATCAACTCATAATTGTCACTTCAAAAACTCAATTACTAAGCTTCATGGATGCTTTCTTAAGATACAACTAGATTCGGATGGCATCTAAAGACGAGAAGAAGATCGCATTTATAATCGACAAATATGTGTATTACTACAAAATGATGCCTTTTGAGTTAAAGAATGTAGGAGCCATGTATCAATATCTCATCAACAAGATATTCAAACACTAGATCGACCGTAACATAGAAGTTTATGTTGATGATATGGTCATCAAAAGTATCAAAGCAGATCAGTATATTGCCAACTTGGAGGATGCATTTGGTGAGCTAAAGCAACATCAAATGAAGCTTAATCCAAATAAGTATATTTTCGGAGTCACCTCAAAAAAGTTTCTGAAATTCATGATGATCCAGTGAGGAATAGAAGCCAATCTGAAAAAGATCCGACCACTGTTGGACATGAAACATCCAAGTATCAAAAAAGACGTTCAAAGCCTAGCATGTAGGATTGCAGCTCTTAGCCAATTCATTTCTAAGTCGACTGAGAATTGCCTCCACTTCTTCAAGATTTTGAGGCAAATAAAGATTTTTGAATGGTTAGAGAAATGCCAAATCATATTCAAAGAACTTAAGCAATACCTCAAATCCCATTTTCTCCTCTCCAAATCTACAGAATGTGAGGAATTACTACTATGCTTGGTTGTTTCACCTAATTAACACTATTAGCTCGATCTTGGTTCGAGAAGATGTGGGGACCCAGAGGTTGATATATTATACAAGCAAAATTCTTTGAGATGCAGAAACTAAATATTCCAAGATCGAGAAGATGGCTTATATGTTGATCACCTCTACGCAATGCCTCCAACCATACCTCCAAGTCCATTCGATGGTCGTCTTGATCGATCAACCTTTGAAGGTGATTTTTCAAAGGTCAGACACCTTTGGATGCATGGTGAAGTGGGCAATTGAACTCAGAGAGTTCAACATCAGCTTTTGGCTTTGCCTGCAATGAAAGCCCAAATCCTGGTAGACTTCCTCAAGGAATGTGCAATTTCTGATGAGGAATTATCCTTGGCTTGGTTCGAGGAGTCTGCAAAAGCTCCACAATGGGTTCTTCACATCAATGGAGCATCAAATGCATGAGGATGTGGGGCTGGACTCATCCTAGCCAGCCCAAAAGGGGTCATTATAGAATATGCTCTCTGATTCGACTTCAAAGCATCTAATAATGAGGCTGGATATAAGGCCTTGATAGTTGGGCTTCATCTTATTAAAGAGCTAAGAGTGAAGGATCTCAAGGTCTTCTCCAACTCATAATGTGTCGTCGGTCAAGTCTGAGGAGAGTGCGAAGTCCGAGACCCTATGATGGCAAAATAGCTATAAAAACTCAGAAATGCCCGAGGCTTTCTAGACCTTGGAAGTCCAACAAATACCAAGGCTAGAAAATGCCCAAGCCGATACATTGTCTCACCTCGCCACCTCAGGCTTGACCGACCACAATAAAAGGGTTTTTATTGAGCATCTACAGGCATGAAGTATCGAAGAGCCAGCAGTACTATAGGTCGAACACGAGTTGAGCTGGATAGACCCTATTGTCGACTATTTGGTCAAAGAAGATCTACCTATCAACCCTATTGAGGCTTGTAAAGTTAAGCACCAAGCACTATCGTACATCTGCTTGGAGGGAAGGCTTTATAAAAAGTCATTCTCACTGCCCTTGCTACATTGCCTACACCCATCCTAGGTAGATTATGTTCTTTAGGGGGTACACGAAGAAATTTATAGCAACTACTTGGGGGTAGGTTATTGGCTTGCAAAATCATTCGATAAAGATATTATTAGCCAACCTTGCAACAAGATGCAATCGAGCTTGTCAAAAGATGTGAGTAATACCAAAAATATACCAACATCCAACATAGGCCGATGACTGAGCTCACATCGATCATCGCCCCTTGCCCCTTTGCCATGTGGGAAATTGATTTCCTCAAATCATTCTCATAGGCAATCGATCAAAAAAAAATTTTAATTATGGCAATCGACTATTTTACCAAATGGATCAAAGCCGAACCCTTGGTGCAGATCATCGAAGCAAAGGCTCAAAACTTCATATGGAAATTGATAAATTGTCGATTCGAACTATCATAAGCCATCATCAATGACAACAAGTGTCAATTTGATAACTAAAAATTTAAGAATTTTTGCTCAGAATTCCACATCAACCACAAGCTCACCTTAGTAAGCTATCCATAGTCCAATAAGGAAGCTAAGGTAACCAATCATATGATTCTGTAAGAACAGAAGATCAGGCTCGGTCACACAAAGAAAATGTAGGCAGAAGAGCTCTACAATATTCTATGGATATACCGAACAACTCCTTAGATGCCAATCAGGGAGACACCCTTCAATCTTGCCTTTGGGGTTGAAGCAGCTATTCTGGTCAAAATTATAATACCATCAATCAGGATGGAAAGCTACGACGAGTAAGAAAATCTAGGTTGGTTTTGGACAAATCTGGATTGGTTGGAAGAAACATGGGAACAAGCTCAGATTAGGATGGCTTCATACCAACTATGGGTGGCTCGCTACTATAACATCTGAGTCAAAATAGAGATACTCTAACCTGATGATCTCATCTTTCGATGAGCTGAAGTGTCCAAACTCATAGAGCAGGATAAATTAGCCCCAAATTATTCATTAGAAAGGACCATATAGGATCACCGAGGCCATCCGATCTGGGGCATCTAGAATTTAAAATCTTGATAACACCCCTATTCCTCAGACCTAGAATGCCAAAAATCTACGAATATACTATCACTAAGACCTGTAGTCATTTCTCTTTCCAATAATGAAATTATTCTTTTTCAAAAGGTCATATAGCTTCAATGTAGAAAATACCAAGTCAAGCGGGTCAGACCATGATCGATGCTCTGCATCAGAAGCATAGGACATTCAGACATCAGTCTAAATCTTGACAACTTGGTCGGATAGGACCAACCTCTTGGAGATATCTTAGCTTAGACCAAAAACTCCAAATTTACATTCAGCTAAATGCTGACAATGAGAAGATATCGTGACCCAAGTCGGGACCTTCATGAAATTAAGCCTCGAAAGCTTACTGACAACATGCAATGTGATCGGACACCAAACAATGCTTTTGACTTGAAAAAACTTTTGCCAAGAATCAACTTTAGGGAAGTCAACCTCGGTCAATGGACAACTTTGGCTTTGGATTACTCTTGAAGATCTTTACTTCAACATCAATTCAAAAAGTTATCTAGTCAAGACAACATTCAAACAAAAAAATGACATCAAAATATGAAGAAGTTCATTTCATTACTTCAGAAGTTCATTACAAAAGATAGACAAAAACAAAATTACTAGGACTTCACTCATCCTCAGATGGGGTGTCAGCAATGTGCTCGGCCACAGCTTCGACTTCAACTTCAGTAGTCGGCTCGATAGTAGTCAGCTGGATAGTGGTTGGCTCTGGAATGGACTTAGCCATGGGTGCAGTGGGGACCTCAATGTCTGGGATGGACTAGGTGGTCTAATCTTCCTCCTCGGCCTCATCCTCACTAGCTTCGGGGTCAAGCCAACCTACATCAACTTTAGGGAACATCCATATAACCTGAGCCTTGCAGGCCATGAACCCATATCTATATGCAATCGTGGACCTCTCTGCAACCTTGGCCTTGAAGTCTAGCAAAACTCTAAACTCATTAATGACTTTTCTCTTGGCTTCAGCTATTGCCTCTGACCTTTTGACCTCTACCTGAGCCTTAATGAACTTCATCTTATCCTCGACAGCTTTGATTGCTACCTCTCTAAGTTCCAATGCTTCCTCAAGCTTGGTGATCTTTCATTATCGCATATCGATGACACTGTGTTCCACCACCAAGAAGCCTTCAAGTTATCCGATCCTCTCCTATGTCCCAAGGAGATCAGATTTTGCTCGAGACACCTCCTCCTCAGCCTTCCTCTTGGCCTCCTTGGCTGCTTCTTTGGCTTCTTATATAGCCTTCTTTTGAGCCTCGATAGCCTGAAGCTCTCCTTCAAGCTTCCACTTGACTCAGTTAAAGCCAACCAGTCCTTCACTGAAGATAGTGATATCATGAACCAGCTACAATAAAGAGTAAGTCAAAAACCTTAGAAATTTTTAGAGCAAAAAATCAAAGTGAGTTAGAGAGCTTACACCGAGGAGATCACCATAAGAAGTGGTCAGGACCTTGTCCAAAGGTCGGGACTTCTTCTCTGTCCAATATAATGGAAGCAGTAGCATCTTCATTAGCTTTTGGGTGAGATGATGATTGTGGAGAGCCGAGTCATCTCTCCAAATCCTCCTCAATAAAGTGATGAAGTTCTCCTTAGTCCCAGAGGAGGAGGGCCCAGCTCAGAGCAAGATTGATGAAGCCAGTACCATCGAGGAAAGAGGCAGTGATTCTGACCGAGTTGGAGATGGGATCTAACAAAAAGGAGGAGTCAGAGCTTGGACTGACTCTAGAGTGAAAAGAAGAACTACCTTGAGTGGTAGTGTGATGATGACTTCTGGTAGATCGTCGACCTCCACGGGATCTATGCTAGAGGTCCTGACAGATCAAGCAGGTGTTGGTGAGATGAGGAGTCGATGTAGTGGAATTCGGGATAGTCATTAGCCTGATCTTTTTCTTTCCCAAAGACTCTCCTTAAAGAGCTTAGCCTCTTCTTCAATGCTAATTTGATGGACTCCAAGATTGGCCTCGTCGTTGCAAAACCAAAGAGAAAGAGTTAATAAGACAATACACCTAAAATGATGAGAATGACTTACCAAAAGAAGCAACCATACCCTGAGAAAGTGTCAAGCTAATGCCGATGTCATAAAGCATCTACTCAATCATCAGTTCCTTCAACTCCGATACTTGAACATCGAGTAGCTATTATAATCCTCTTCGTCCTTGAGAAGAACCAACTTCTTATTTAGAGAAAGCCGAGGATTGCCCCAGACCTAGATGAAACCCTAGGGAAGATCTGAAGAAACAAAAGAAAATAGCTTTTCCAGCCATGGGCCGAAGAAGGAAGCTCAATGATGAATTTACATCCATATCGAGAAGAGAAGTACCCACCCTTTTTCATGGGGGTGTTTTTTCAAACCTAACAATCTTCCAAAGAGTGATGTCCTTGGACAAATGTTGAACTAGTTACACTGAATGATGAAAACAACGATTGCCCAAATGGAGTTTAGAGTGATCTGAGTAGGAAGGACTTGGTAAAAGTCTAAAATATTACTAGCGAATGGATGGAAGAAAAGATGAAGACCAGCTGAAAGAGTCTCCTTGTACAAGGTGACTCGAACCTTCGAAGTGCTGGAGATGTGACTTTTTTACCCCGAAACTTCTAATCAAAAAGATGACAGAATGGAATATGAGGACCGAAGCCTTCTAAGGCCGGCTTCGGTGAAGGTCGACTCCTCATTATTGGGGCTCCAAAAGTCTTCAAACCCTTACATGGGACTATTCGACCTATGAGGTTCAGAATTTCAGTGCCATGATGAGGAGCCAGCCTCAATAGTGGCCTGAGGAATATCCTTAGACCTGGCTTGGGGAGGAGATAGGCAAGAACTCTAGCCGCCTTAATGGTTCTTGCTCCTAACCTCACTACCAGAAGACATTATGAGGTGAAATGGAAGAACAGAGAGACTGAATAAGGAAGAAAATAACCAAAACAACGAAAAACTAAAAGGAGGTGAAAAAGGACCAACCAGAAAAGGAGCTTGAAGAGAAAATGCTCGTCGAAGTCGGAGAAGATGATGACATAGGTGGTGGCTAGTAAATCCTCTGGCAGACCTGGTGATGGAGTAGTAGAAGAAAGCAAAAGCAAAAAGAATGGAAAAAGAGGAAGGAGGGGCCTATTTATATTGTAGCCTGATGGTCAAGATTAAAACCGCCCAACCATTAGATGTTGCCATGTGGCACAGATCGAAGCCACTCAATAATATGGCTCTTTGTTGCACCGTCACTAGATTTAGCCACGTAAGCCAATCTGCGAGAAGTATTATCGGGCCAATCAATACTCAACACATGACGACTCGCAATGGGCTAGTCCATAACCACTGAATCTCACCTTTTCAAATCACCATGCCGTTTTGCCTCGAGCCATCCATCCCTCATAATTATGATGGGATTTATGAACCACCACATCCCTCATAATTAGGATGAGATTCATGAAGTGGTGCATTGATTCGGCTCCAAAATCTATGAAGTGATGCATCAATTTGGCTCTAAAATTTGTGAAGTGACCCGGCGGTTCACCAAAGGATAAAAGTCGAAGACTTGTCTTGAGAACCGCTACTTCCGTCATCTAAAATGATCACCTCGAGCTTGGAAGGAGAGACAAGTGTTGTGGGATTACTCCACCTTGGCCTTATCCTCGGGCTTCATCGTTGGACATTGTCCTCTGCTCCTATCCAAAGAGATCGTTGGGCTCATACCGACCCTATGGTCGAATCCAAGCCGATGACTCCTGAAGTCCTGAAGATGTTAAACTGTTATATGAGAACTATGGGCCGGTGCCACCTCTCTTAAATTCTAGATGGTTACAGAAGAACTCTAGACAATTATGATAGAACATGGCACGTAAGTTAATGCCAATTATTGTCCACCATCCATAATAACATCGTAGACCATAATTCTCTATGGCAGTTATCGGTATTTAGATAATGTATTTTTTTTCTTCTATAAAAAAAAAACACAGAGGACCCTTGGGTAAGTTTTTTTTGAGAGAATCAAATACTCTCTATCTTGTCAATTTTCTCTCACTATTTTTAAAGCCCCAACTAACTTAGGTATCAGAAGATCCTCCACTGAAAAATCTCTAGTGATCGAACTTTTCTTTTAGATCCTGAAAGCATCCAGTCATCCTCAGAATTACTGCTGACCACCGAGCTCCACCTCGAAGGAGCACCGACCTCTGCTACTCCTCTTAGGACTAGAGCCTTGCAACAACAATAAGTATATAACTTGTATCATCAATCACTACTACACATATATAGTCAACATATAATGTGCTCATGTCAAAAAATCATATAGGAATAATAATATCTCAAATAAGATAAATCCATCAACACAAATCCAACTATATAAAACTAATGATACAAATTCAATGGTACAAATAATATATACAATGGTAATCATGTCTAGAGATTTTTACCTCTATTGTCAACCAAATCTAGTTATAGTATCTATTAGTCCATGCCTAGTATGTCCAATCCATCACTATGATTCTAACTCGTCTTAGATCAACCATCACCACAAAAAATAGTAAATTATTATTAGATTCTTATTTTCAAAACTTAAATTCCTGATTTACTCTTAATGCCAAATTTTTTGATACTATCTAAGGCATGACTAATTAATAAATAAATAGTTAGAAATTTTTCTTGATTTAGAGATTGGGGCGTAAAATTGTTCTACTCATTGTCTCCTTGCCTAATTGGTCATTCCCATACATAACTGAAACCAATAACTAGAAAAATCATAAAACAACTTAATTATGGTAGAAAGATTAGGAGAGAGAAAAAACTTGACCATCCAGAAAAATGACATCTTGTGGCCTGAGTAGATCATATCATGATGACCTGACTAGTTAATCAAAAATCCAATATGTTCAAACCTACAAAAACCATGGTGGGTATCAATACAAGGGAAGATCATTGTGATTTCAATATAAAATTCTCTACCGAGGCTCACCAGGATCCACCTATAAGTCCCATAGATCCTTTTCCTCGTGGATCCACTGGTTCATCAAAGAGAAAATAAACAAGTCTCTAGAATTTTTCATGTAAAATTTCCCTAATCCATATGAGAGAAGGAAAAAAAAGAAATAAATTAATTAATTAATAAGTATTTAGAGAAGAGAGAGAAAGGAGGGAAGAGAGAGAGAGAACAACCCCTCCTCTTCTTCTTCAAACTAGGATACCCTCCCCATGTCTCTTCTCCCAGGTACAATGGTGGAAGACCGAGGCTGGGCAACTACGGTAGCTCCTGGCGGTGGCGAAGTTACGCCCTCGATGACAGCCATGGCCAGTGGAGGGGTTGGCAGAAATAAAGCCCGAAAAAGGGACTTCCCCATTTAGAATAAATTCGGCAACTTGCTAGTTCCAAAACAGACATCGGCGATGAGGAGTAGACCTGAAAGAGAAAGAGAAAGAAGATGGAAGCTACCTCAACCCATCGACCCAAAAGAAATGATTCTAGTGATCCTTTCCCGGCAGCAACCCAAGTGAACTCTCAAGAAAGCCTATGAAAAATGGTGGGATTTCTTCCGAAATTTTGATGGCCTTCAAATGAAGGGGAGATCTCTATTTATAGATGAATTCTAGGGTTTTTAATCTGAGTTGAATAAGCCCTAGGATTTCTGGTTTTCTGGTGGATTCTGGAGGGAAGAAGACTCCATTTGGGAGTCTTCTTTGCCTCAAATGCATGCCAAGCACATGCCAATTTGGGTTATTACAGCTTCGGTTCTGAATAAGATTTTGTATGCATTCTCCCAATGATGTAATCTACGCTCTAGAAATGCTTTAGATAGCCATAAAGCTATTTTGAACAAGTTGTCCCTTTTACTGTAATTGTCTCCCTCCTCTATCTTGTACTATCCCCTCCTTATTCCATCTGTAAATTTATTCTGTTAATAAAGCGTGGGGAAAGTTTCTCACTTCCTCCACTTTTCCTTCAAAATAAAAAAACCAATGAAATTTAAGAACTTGTAAAACTATCTTTTTTTAAAATTACCAAAAGAACTACATACATTTCCAAGAAACACATGCAAAAAAAAAAAAAAAAAGAAAGAAACACATGCAAGATGCAATATAATATGGATTTTGAGATTCATATGATGCTCTATGATAATATTACAGTGAATTAGTGTGCATTGGAGGGTGAATGTGAATCTGAGTCCATATATTGTTGCACTGCGGCGGACCCAAACAGCAGCTGTATCTATTGATTAAAATGTTTTCTGGAGTCGCCTCACGGGCAATCGAGCAGATGACCTCCGATTTAGGAGGCTTGTGCCACATCAATTCTCTTGGGTGGCCTTGGCATATCCTCTATAAACTTTAGCCCTCGAAACCAGAGTTGTTGTTGTTGAGATCAAAGTCAACAATGCATCAAAACCCTCTCAACTTTAGTTGCAATCTGCAATTGCTTCTTCTGTTATTATCCATCACAACTCCTTTCGGCACAAGCGGCTTGTCACCATTGGGCACATTGGGTCAGTGCCACGTAAAGACTTCACCCCTAAAAGAACTTTCTAGGTCCATTATTTGATGTTCTTAGTCTCAAGAAAATCAATTATATGAAGCAAACACAACTTATTGTGGTTTTTTGGCACAGGAAATTGGCTTGTAGAGAGAGGAATTACAAGCTCTATTTAAGGGGTTAGCATCTCTGATGTGAACAAACTATAAAAGTATGAACATATTAGACATGCTAGGTTTTATAAAATTTTCATAAGCCAAGAATGCAATGAAGCAAGAAGGATGAGCCATAAATAGGAATACTTAGTACGTAGAAGGAAGCATGCAATGATGCACATTTGTACAAAAAAAAAAAAAAGTAGGCATGCAAATGGGCAAGATCTAAGTTAAACAAAAGTGAGGTTTCTGAAGGGGCCAGCCCAACAACCCAGCCCTGATAAGAGAAATCCAGAAGGCCTGCCTATGTGCATCCCTAGAGGGTAGTTGGATTTCGAAACTTGAACTATACATCTAAAAGTACAGCTATGGTTTCTATTCCAAAACATATCAATTCTTTTTTCTACCATCTAATATTGCTGAGATTCATTGTACTATTCATCACTATGCTGCCTACATCTGAAGAAATGAAACAATATCATCACAATGACAATGTCTTTTTTGCGGCTTCACACAAAATCCAAGTTTCAGGAAAGCAAAACAAATGCTGATTTCTTCTGTGGTGTGCACAAGG
This sequence comes from Elaeis guineensis, assembly GCF_000442705.2. Classification (NCBI taxonomy): domain Eukaryota; kingdom Viridiplantae; phylum Streptophyta; class Magnoliopsida; order Arecales; family Arecaceae; genus Elaeis; species Elaeis guineensis. The sequence continues at coordinate 119,393,410 of NC_025998.2, read as the reverse complement.
ATTTTCCAATCCATTCATATTTTTTAGAAAATTATTTTAGTTGACAAGTCTAACTTATTTCACAGTCAATAGATTAGTTCATGTAAATATTTTCTTATTACAAAACTGCAAGTCCTAGTTCAACCTTTTTTTGGATCAAGACCTTTTGCAATATTTCTTTTTATGCAATAATTTGTAATATTTTATTCATTCGAACCAAACTAACGGTAACTTGATCACAACATCTTTCGATACAGATGAATACAATCAGTCATCCAAACTGGCCTTTAGCCTGGTAGTTGCACCCGTCCACCAAACAGGAGGCTTTTGCTTTGGAATTCTAATGTGATGCCTTTTTCTGAGTGTTTTTTAGGTGTTTGAACCTGGTGTCCTATTTGATGCTCCGCTATTGCTGTCAAAAAGGATAAAATTAAACAAGTCATGTTTTGGAACCCAACACTTGAATCATATGAAGGGGAATTTTTTGTGCACCGCAGGCGGCGTAGAAATCCGACGTAGAGTTCACCATTTTACTCGATTGGTCCACGTAGCTACAATTTTTCAATATGCATTTAATACCTGCAATTCTATTTTTTTCATTTGAGATTTTGAATGACAAAAATATTTTTTTTTTTTTAATTATGACATCCTATAGTATATTATGATATCCTACGTCAAATTATGACTTTCTACATACAGGATATCATAATATGATTTAAAAAATAATAACATCCTGTGGCATATTATGACATCATATGTCAAATTATGATTTTTTATATGCAGAATGTCATAATATAGTCCAGGATATCATAACATGAGAGGGATATTTTTGTTCAACCACTTTCTAATGCGTATTTAATATTTACAATTCTGCATTTTCGTTTAAAAATTTTGAATAACGAAAATACTCCTATTTTTTGAAAAAATTATAACATCCTGCGGCATATCATGACATTCTGCATCTAATTATGATTTTCTACATGCAGGATGTCATAATATAGAAATAAGATATCATAATTTTTTCTAAAGAGTAAGGATATTTTCGTTATTTAAAATTTTCAAACAAAAAAGTGGAGTTACAGATATTAATTAAATGTACGTTGGAAAGTGGTGGCTACGTGGACCAATCAGATAAGATGGTGCACTCCACGTCAAATTTTTTGCACCATTCGCGGTGCACAAAGAATTTCTTATCATATGAAAAGTGAAGTGTATCTTCACGATATATATTGAAAACATATCCTTTTTGATCCATTAGCAAACCTATTATGATATAATAGGTTCTCTTAGGCAAATTCATATAGAAGGGCCTCTAATGCCAACCCCCCCCCCCCCCCCCCCCCTCCCACCCCCACACATAGATAGATAGAGCATATTCCCTTGAGATCCATGAATTCAACAAAATTTTCCTAATAGAGAATTACATTTGAAGTTCTAATCACATTAGCATATGGATTCCTCAAATACTAGAATTGGCCCTTGGAATTGATACTTAGCTGAGTTTTCCATCCCTGATTATATGAGAAAACTTTGAGCATCCCTTGAAGCAACACGATAGCACACCCACTGAAATTCTCAATGGGCTGATGCATGCCCGCAATCATGTGTGCAAGGTGTGAGCTATAAATAGAAAAATGTTCATAACATCTGGTTTGATCCCGTTTTGCTACAAGACTCTAGAGGATAGATGACAAAATCAGTCTCGGATCGAACTAGACAGCTTCTTGGCTAAATTCGATGAAGTCCACGACAAATCTTATAGAGAAAATTCTAACACCGATGGGGTATCCTCTGGTTTAAAACCCTCCAATGATTAAATCAAACGGAACCTTGAAAACAAACTATGGAAATAAAAGAATAGAAGGATGAAAAAAAAGATTGTAGACAAGTGAAGAGAGGACTTTTGTTTTCTTCAGTAGAGGAGCTGAGAATGATTCAAAAAACTCTCAGCTTTATGAATTCTCGCTTGACTTACAATCAATGTGAAACTAATGATGCCCTTCCTTTTATACCATGATAGATCCAAATAAAGCACGCTTTTTACTTTTTGTTATTTATATTTGCGATATGTTTTGGTAAGTTCAAGTCTTTATCAAAGTTAAAGTCTACCTTAAACTCTTTTCTACTACCGTGGGAAAGAATTAAGATACAATAACCCCTAAAGCAAAACCATTGACTTGTGGTTCTACAACTTTAGATGCAAATAATAGACTAAGTGATACTGACATCTACCATTAGTTTTATTTTTGGAATAAGAAAACTACACATCAATCACCAGTTACAAAATAAAATCTGTCCATCAATAGGAAGATTTCAACACAATCAAGAGACTTCTTCATCTACCACTTGTAGCACTAGAAATAAAATAAAACAACTGGCGACCAGTTATTATCTTGTACTGCCCACAACCCATTCTGACAATTCTCAAAGCTGCTAGAAGGGGGCAAGATTTCAACGCAACCAACTGTGACACTTCTTCCTGTTACCACTCATAGCTCCAGACATAAATCCCTCCAAGCTTTTAAAACAGCAATTGCCCCTTGTTTTGGGTAATCAGCTTTTGGTTTCTTTTAATCTTTCACCTTAGATGGCATGTAAGTTTATATTCTTATCCATGATTGAGACATCCAATGAGGAATTTGGCATATAAAAATAATCAAAAGAAGGAAGTATCCGCAAAATTTCAACAGTTTAGACTTGGCCTCTGTTTTATAAACTAGAGCTCTGGTAGTGCTTTCAAATTGAGCTTGGAGAGGGTTAGCAGGATGGGCAAGAAGCTCTCTGTTACCCGTGGGCATGTTCCGATGCTTGTGGGGAGAGGGAAGGAGATGGAGAGGTTTCTGGTGCACACCAAGCTACTCAATCATCCATGCTTCATTGCACTACTGGAGCTGGCAGCTCTAGAGTTTGGTTACGAGCAACAAGGCATCCTGAGGATTCCATGTGACATCAAACACTTCCGAGCAGTAGTTAGTGTTGCTGCCAGGGCCTTATGATCAAACTTCCTGTTTTCTTCTCCTCTTACTCTTCCTGTACATAGTTGAGGCACTAATACTATGTTATCTCAGCTGCAAAACTTTGGCAATCTTAAGAGGTTAGTGTACATGCTATCTGGTTAGTCTTAAGAGTTTCATAAGCATAGTTGAAGTTACTATGCTTAGAGGTCTGATTCTAATGTCCAGATTCTTACTCTGCTGCTATATCAAATCCAACAGCATGTCCCCAAGTATGTGATAATTTTCTCACGAACTTTTACTAGTTGAATATTAGAGGATGTACATCTGGAGATGCTGTGCGTTTTGTTGTTTTTTTTCCTCTCTTTTTTTTTTTCTTTTTTCTTTTCTTGGTGGGTGTGGTTCTTTTCTTGTTGGTATCTGACAAAGTTAACAAGCTGTTAGTATAACCACATGAAGACGTATAAAGAAACATAGAAACATTATTGTAGCCACTAAGTAATCAAGAATATGCGTCATAGAAATCAAAACAATACCATAATAAATATTCTTAGCACATAATCAAATTCAACATGACATTATCAGGATCTCCTGGGGGATGATATACCAAGGCTTATGTAGTTAATAAAACACCAGTCTTATAATTTTCATGGTTTTAGTCATTATTGTAAAATTCCATGAATATTGGAAAATATTAGAAAACTGGGAGTCAGTATGCTTTCATGATCTATCCTGACAGGATTTCTTAACCAAGACCAGACTCTCCATTAGATATGTAGACGGCTTTAGCAGGGATATGCTAGATCATCTACATGCTACATGTTGCTATGGTCAAATAAGAGCTGTTATTAACTATTATCATGATTGGTGATATGGTTTGTGATGATATTGCATCTATGGTAGAGGCATAGCCAGGATTACGGTGTAAGTGGGTCAGGATACATGCATAATTTGTTGAGATCAGACCTGATTAAGAAGAGACCTGCATGGGTCTGGTGAAACCAACCTTAATCAGTTTACACCCACAAAGTTTCTATGGATTTTGTTGCTTATGAACTAAATGAATTCTGCGATTTGGCTTGAGTGGATTCTTTAAAATCAATGCTTGTGCAGATCTATTTGGACCACCCTTATCAGATGCCTAAGATTGAGTTTGATTGCTTTCCAATCTTCATGCTCTTAGGACATCCTAGAGATCAAGAAAAATTCATAAAAGTTTAAAGAGGGACTAGAGTCAGCTACTTATGGCTCAGTCTTGGCAAATATGGTGAGAGAGGAACCAAGGAAGTTTTCTTCAAAGATACTCTGATTGAGTTTCTATCCTCCAAACTACCTTTCCCTGGGATTAGATTGTATCTTTCACACATAGAATGATTGATCGACATATACCGTTGGATCATATTCTGCACAGATCTCAAAGCACTCCAAGCTCTTTCTTTCACCATCTGTATAGATCTCGAAGTGGCTGTTATGTAATCCGATGGTGGATTTATGCAAAGGAAGGTGAAGCCTTCTTTCATGCCAAATATACAAACCCTATCCCCCCTTCACTCCATTCTTTGGGGAATACATTTTCCAAAATGGTCACAACATGCTGGCAAACCTTCTATCCTCACTGCGGAGGACCTCTTCAATCTTTTTCACTTGTAATCTCTGCTAGATATGTAAATGCTTTCTGTAATTAATCAATTTTCTAATAAAATTGGGGGAAGTGCCTACTTCATTTTTCTCAATAAAATCTATTGTGGGATTTTACCATCTCAGCCAATATTCTCGGGACTCATATTCAAGAGCTATCGAGTTGACAAGAATACCGATATAAGCCTTGAAGGCCGACCTCATCAGGAGGCCGACCTCATAAGAAGGCTGACCTTATCAGAAAGCCAGGGTCATCAGAAAACTGACCTCATCAGAAGACTGATATCATCATCATCTGGGTACGTGGTAGCAGATCATTATCTGAGTTAATGACACTCTCAGGCTCCATCGGTCCATGACCGACCTGTCTCTCCAGTATTATCTGCTAAATCAGCTTAATTCAGAATTACTGATAAGCAGAACACTCACCTTGATTATCTACTGATCTCCCACAATCGAATCAGAACTTACGTTGATTTTTGACCGATTTGATTATCGACACCAAAGGGATGGCACCCAGTTTAGATATTTATTGATATTAGTCGTTCTACATCGGTCTGTTACCGATATGCCATCAGAAGTACATACGATTATCTGACAGCTATCATCCAGCTCAGCTGTAATGGTCTTCTAGTTATATTCCAATCCATTTGCCATATGGACAATCACCCCATGATTTCTGCACAGCTGGCTATTCTATTACAACAATTCAATGGCCTAATAGATCTCCAACGGTCTAACAAACTTTCTTTAAGGCCTAAGCAAGCTCTCTCTATAAAAAAGGACAAGGTGCTCTCTGGAAGGGAGGTCAAGTCCAGCCAAGGCAAGTTCAAGCTAAGCCTGAACTCATAGAGACAAAACTCTGCTAAAATTTCTTAAAGAAAACCAAAATTATCTCCATTTTTCTCCACTCAAAACTTTCATTTTTTGCTTTCTATTTCTCTATTTGCACTATCTGTTCTCAAGGCCCCGGCTGACTTAAGCATCGGAGAGTCCTAAACCACAGAGCACCTCACGATTTTAGGATTTCTTTTGTAAGTTTCGCTCGTAGTTCACGTTGGCATAACTTTCAGCTATTTAGCTTGATTCAACATCGATCTTACCTCCGGAGCCTTGCAACAACAAAATCTTTTTCTTTGTGCTCGTTGTCAAGATATCTGAAATACATAATATTGGTGGGGACTAGCTTATCCTGGAATCATGACGAGGATCTCCTTTAGTGGAATCCTGTAATATGATTTTTCCCAAATGCATCTGAGGAAATTTCCAACAAATAGACATCAAATTTTGTATTTCTATTCAAAGCAAAAGCTGTTCACTGAAATTTCACCATCGGTAACCATCATGCTTGACCTGAACTACTCAATGTGGATTAAGAACTCCAGGCTACTGTACAAGTGAAAAAGAAAAAAAAAAAAATCTTACTTCAACGCAGTTAAGAGCATACAAGCATAGGGTGCATAAACACCAGTCAATGATGCAGGTCAATGCCTCCCTTTGCCAAATGGATTTCTTAGATCACGGAGTATTATTATGCATATCATAGATTCATATGCAAAGATAGAATATCATTTTGACACCATTCAAATAAGAAAGAAACAGAACATGGAACGCAGAAGGCAATAAAGCTGCTAAGAACTTCTTGAGCTGAAAATTTTGGTCTCTGAAGCCCAACGGGGTGAAAGCATTACAAAGACATTAACACCGTCTTCCATCTAACTTGCTTGTTATTTGAACAATCTTATAGAAGAAATTCTGAGGTAAGATTCCTCTATGAGTCTCATTTTTCGCAATATCTCAGAGTCTGAGCAATCTGATATCGTATTCTAGCCCACGTATCTCCACATTCTGAACTTGATTATGATTCAAAAGAAAGAACTCTCTTTCCCCTTTTCATATTCTTCTGAATTAAAGATGCCAGTCCATAATGTTTGTTAATATGTTCTTAATCAAATTATGTCTGCATAAGCTAGTTGAGACGATGAGGTGAACCTGATACTGTATGGCCTTCAAACATGTCATGTTCAAAATGCTGGAAGCCACTAATTAGATTGTAGGACCACATTGCTTTGAGAGCACGCCAAGCTTCATGGGAACCCAGTGCACCATTTTGGTTTAAGTCTGATGCTTCTGATCTATAAACTTGGACTTGACTAGCTGGGTACAAAAGAACAAAGCATAAGAGACAAAGTTGAATGGAGGAAATCCTACTGCAACTGTAAATCAAACTTTGGACCACCACCAGTTTCATTCTCTAACGAATACGACATGTTCTAGATGCATTATTTTGGACCAAGCAATATAATGTTTTTTACCATTTTTCCTTCAAGATAAGGACGAACAAAAGCATAATTTATTAGATTAACTAAAGGTGCAGTCAAGGTCCAATTCCATCTGATTGTGTTCAGACCTTCTATAAGCAGTCAGTCAAGGCCCCTTATGATTTTGTATTCAGTTTGAAATATGCATTATTGCATTCCAAATGAATTTGTGAGAGTAAAAAAGTATATCCAGTAACAAGATTGGAAGAGTTTGATTGCTCTAATCAGTAGAATAGGCAGCCTGAAGAACAATTCTAGGATATGGTGAGGCCTATTTTACCAAATAAAAAAACATGCATACGATAATGTGTCTTCCAAAGGAAAAGAGGAATTTAGGATCTATGAGCTAGTTAACATGATGACTGCTTTTACGAACAAACGGATGGTCAAAATCTTTTACAAGCCAACAGCTTGTTTCAATTGGTGGAACATTTTAAGCCTATGGAAAAAGTTTCAAGATGTTTAAAGCATATATAATATACTACCTGACAGCTGAAAGAACAGGTGAAAAGGTTGATGGATAAGGCTAAAAAGTATGAATTTCTAAAGAGGTCCTTTGTCTGGTCCGTCTTTTCCGGGTTCTACAAAAGATCACTACTGATTGCTTTGTGAAATGATGGCAATATTCTTAGATAAACGGGGAAAAGGGAATCCTCATATGATCCAAATGATTCTTCATCAAAACATACTGGATTTAAATCAAAAGATGAAATTATATGGAAGCCTAATCCATACAGGAAGCTCACGCTAAGAATATACATTGAATGCTTCTAAAGGAGAGAGGATATATGACTAATTAACAGGAGTGGAGGAAATTTTGGAATCTATGGTAAATCCATATTACAAATTTCTCTGAAAACCTCGGAAATCTCATTAGTAACGGTTAGACTGTAGGCTGAGATTCAATACGCACGAAATGCAGAATTATACATTAGTGGAAGAAGACTTCGAAAATACATTGTTCAGGTCTGTGAAGAAGCTGCTGGAAATATATCTCCAAGTAATCTGGGGTTGGTAGGGTTCCTACTTGCATTTAACGGGTGTTGAGAATTTGTTGTGGCACAGGAAGTTAAGAAGGGTAAATATCAATTTGCCGCAATAATTGCTGAGATCAAACTCTAATGTTGGCGCAGAAAATGAATGACAAGTAGAAGGATATATGAAAGATTGGAAAAAATTGCAAGGAAATCTCTTAAGATGGAGCAAAGAATGTAAAACAGCAATTTTACAATGAAGAAGAGGCCCAAATCATGAATTTTTGAGCAAAAACCTGACTGACGGGGTTAGCTTTACGGATCAAAGTCTAGGAGCTGTCTAACTATTGGCTACCAATTTTCATCCTTTCATAAACTCTAGCTGAACTCCTAGCTGAGTAAAATACAGATAAAAAAAAGACCTAAGGTAATATACACTAAGACCAATGGGAGCGAATGGAACTCTACATTGTTGCTTATATCATTTAACCACTCATAAAGGGTGCAAACCTCCATGTTTCTCCATTAATTATAAAAAATCTTTCATCAACATCTGTCAGGTATTACATGAGCACTATCTGCTCCAATTATGGAACTTAGTTCTATATATAGACTATAGGTAAACCTCTTAGCTCATAGTAGCTTACAAGGTTTCTGTTACGACCTCAGCGGAACTAAGGTATATCTAGGATTATGGTATAGAATAGATAATCACAAGAGTAACAACAAGAAATAAACAACAACCACACAACACAGAAGATTTACATGGTTCAGCCTTTTGGGCCTACATCCACCGGCGAGAGGAGAAGAAAATTCACTATTGAAAATATGAAGTACAAGAAGATGGAACACTCATACTCAAACCCAATAACCCAAATACACCCTTCCAAATAGAACATTCACAAGGCTTGATGCAAAATAATGCCAAGAGAGCCTCCTATTTATAGAAGACAAGTACTTTCTCTTCAAATAGGATGTGCTTGGTCACCAAGTAAGTTGGGTGTACTTAGACTTCAAGAACAGTGGGACCCATATGTTGTGCTGTCCAAGTCTAGCAAACTAGGGTGATACTCCAAGTTAGAATTCAAGACACATTTAATAATAAACCCCCACCTTGACTTGAATTCACTACAATGAACAAAACAGATCTACTCCACAACCATCCAACAACAATGAATAACAACTCAACATGCCAATCACCATATCAAGCTCGATGCAAACCAATTAAGTCCGAGCAATGCTTGAACTTAACAACTGAGAGAGATTTTGTCAACATATCTGCAGGATTCTTTGAGGTGCAAACTTTTTCAACAAAAATAGATCCTTGCAACTAGGCATCTCGGATAAAGTGATAACAAACATCAATGTGCTTAGTTCTCTCATGATATATTTGATTTTTGATCAAATGTATCACATTCTGACTATCACAGTGCACCATGGTATTTTTCAGCACCAAACCAAGACTGCTAACTAGACCTTGCAATCAAATGGCCTCGTTAACTGCTTCACATATCACCATGTACTCTACCTCAATCATAAATAAAGCAACAGTAGACTGTAAAGTTGCTTTCCATGAAATAGTGCAACCAGATAATATAAAAACATAACCAGTTAAAGACCTTCTTCTGTCCAAATCATCTACAACATCCAAATCACAATAACCAACAACATTCCTTGAAATTAATGTTGTTATCTCTTCTATACATCAAGCCAATATCACTAGTCCCTCTCAAGTATTGAAAGATCCACTTCATAGCTTGCCAATGAGCTTTTCCTAAATGACTCATAAAATGGCTAACTATGCTAACTGCATATGAAATGTCAAGATGAGTACAAACCGTAGCATATATCGACTGCCAACTGCATGTGAATATGAGACATGTGACATGTACTCATCATCTTCGGGAGATTGTGGTGACTGATCAAAAGACAAGTTGAAATAAGCAGCAAGAGAAGTACCCACAGGCTTACAATCTATCATACCAAAATGGTCAAGCACTTTGTCAATGTATTTTTTTTGGAATACAAATAAAGTGCCTACACACCTATCTCTATGAATCTCCATACCCAATATCTTCTTATCCACACCAAGATCCTTCGTATCAAACTCACCACTAAGCTGGGATTTTAACTCATTAATGCAAGACATACTTTTGGCAGTAATAAGCATGTTATCCATATAAAGCAACAAATAAACAAATGAACTATCTAGGAGCTTCTTATAATAAACACAACTATCATACTCACTCCTGAAAAATGCATGAGATAATATAAAAGAATCAAACTGCTTATACTATGGTCAAGGCAACTGCTTTAGTCCATATAAAGACTTCGTCAACAAATAAATATGGTCTTCTTTATCAGGAGCAATAAACCCCTCAGGCTGATGCATATAAATGGTCTCCTCCAACTCACTATATAGTAAAGTAGTTTTCACATCCAACTGCTCCAACTTAAGATCAAATTGAGCAACCAGAGCAAGTAGTAAACTAATGGAACTGTGCTTAACAACAGGAGAAAAAGCTTCATCATAATCAATACCTTCTCTCTGTGTGAAACCCTATGCCACTAACCGTGCCTAGAACCTTGTATCTTCAACACCAGGGATTCCTTCCATTTTCTTGTAAACCCATTTACAACCAATAATTTTCTGACCTTTAGGCAGTTTCATCAATTCTCATGTCTGGTTCTTTTGAATTCTATCTCCTCAGCCATTGCAACTGTCCACTGCTTGAACTCTAGACAAGACATGACCTTGGTGTAGTAAGATGGCTCAAGTGTCTTAACATCCTCAGCAATGCTCACAGCATGAGCTACTAAGTTAGCATATCCATCGTGCTGAGGATGTCTAATATCACGTCTCCCTCTGCAAACAGCTATGGAATTTGGCTGTTGCTACTGTTGTGGTGATTGTATAGGCTCCTCTACCTCATCAAGCACCTGTTCTTCTTAGACTAGTTGAATCGGAGTTAATGGCACATGACTAGACTGTACAGTTACCTTCACCTGCTTACTAGAATCTTGATCTCCATCAGAATTGGCTATCTATCTGAGGTGTAGAACTGCAGACTCATTAAAGATAACATCCTTGCTAATAATGGCTTTCCCAAACTCAGGACACCACAACCTATAGCCCTTTACCCTCAGAAGCATAGCCAAGAAAAATACACTTCTTGGCTCTCAGAGATAACTTGCCCTCTTTAACATGAGCATATACGATACAGCCAAATATTCTCAAACCAGAATAATCTACATAAGATTCGGACCATACTTGTAGGGGAGTCTTACAATCAATCAATGTAGAGGATGATCAATTGACTAGATAGCAAGCAGGGTTCATAGCTTCAGTCCAAAAATCTTTTGATAACCTAGCATAAGAGAGCATACGTCTAGCTCTCTCCAAGAGTGTCCTATTCATTCATTCTGCAACACCATTCTGTTGTGGTGTATTTTGAATAATGCGGTGCCTCTCAATGCCTTCATTTTTGCAGAACTCATCAAACTCATAAGAACAAAGTTCAAGACCATTATCAGTGTGAAATTTTTTGATTTGCTTTCCCATCTGCTTTTTAATCTTGGTCTTCTACTACTTAAAAGTGAGGAAGACATTATCTTTATGCTTGAGAAAGTAAACCCACACGCATCTAGACAAGTCATCAATGAAAGTTAACAGATTTCTATAACCTCCCTTGAAAGTCATTGGAAAAGGGACCTATAAACCTAAGTGAACTGTTCCCTTGGTCCAATACACTGCAGTACTGAACTTCAATTTGTGGCCTTTGCCAAAGACACAAGGCTCATAAAAATCCACTTTCTCGATACTCTGACCACACAATAAGTCCTGTCGGCTTAATATGGACAAACCATGCTCACTCATGTGACCCAAGCGACGGTGCCATAGATGTGTAGAATCTGAATCATGATTTTCTAAAGATGAAACTACTAGATCACCAACAACTATGGAATCGAGTAAGTAGTAAAGACCCCTCTTCAATTTTCCTTTCACAACAACCATAGCACCTCTGCAAACCTTCATGACTCCACTTTCAGCTAAATACCTGCATCTATCAAGGTCAAGAGTCCCCAAAGAGATGAAATTTTTCACAGCTCTCGAACATGCTAGAAATCCAACGCCCTCACTACACCATCAAACATTCGTATACGAACTTATCCCCAACCATCCACTTTGTATGCCTTGTTATTCCCCAAAATAACAGAGCCACCATCACCAGATGTGTAGGTGTGAAACCACTCTCTTCGAGAACACAAATGCATAGTACACACCGAGTCAAGGATCCAATTATCACCAGATTCATCATTTGACACTATAAGGACAATTTCAATATCAAAACCCGAACAACTCTATTCACCAGCTAACACCACAATGGATGCGTTTGGATTGTTCTTGTTCTTCTCTTCTTTCTTCTTCAACTTCCAACAAGCATCAATTGTGTGGCTAGTCTTCTTGCAATAGGCACACAATGGCTTTTTACCCTTTGACTGGGATTTAGAATGAGATCTATTTTTTTCACCAAAGCTCCTGTCAGTAAGCCTTCCACAAACCATCAATCCCTCACCAACTGCTTCTTCACTACCTGCCATAACTCGCTTTTGGATCTCCTTTGAATTTAAGGAGTCCTTGACATCACTCATACAAATTGTATCATTACCATACAACAGCATGTCAACAAAGTGAGAATACGATGGAGGTAAAGAGCAAAGGACAATGAGTGCTCGATCCTCATCAGCAATCTATTTCTCAAGTCCATGATAATTTTATTAAATTCATCAAGGTGAGATTGAAGGGAGGTACCTTCCTGCATCTTAAGAGTAGAGAGTTTCTGCTTTAAATATAAATGGTTGGTGAGCATCTTCTTCAAATAGCGGTCTTCAAGTTTTTACCACAAGCCTTGTACTGTAGTCTCCTCTGCAACCTCAACCAAGACTTCATCCGTCAAGCATAGCTAAATAGCTGAGAATGCTTCGGCCATGACATCCGCTTTCTGTTCCTCAGACAAATATGCCGGCAACACATCTTTTCCTTCAAGGGCCCGATGGAGTCCTTGTGTTGTTAACAAGGCTCTCATCTTGATCCACCATAGCAAAAAATAATTTCTATCATTGAACAACTCCATGTGATACTTGATACCGGACTTCGATGTCAACATCCCAAATCAATCACTAATCACCACCAAAATAGATCGCAAGCAACCTCAAGCCCTAAAGCTCTAAATGCCAATTTGTTATGACCTAAGCGGAACTAAGGCATATCTAGGATTATGGTATTGAATAGATAATCACAAGAGTGACAACAAGAAATAAACAATAACTATACAACACAAAAGATTTACGTGTTTCAGCTTTTTGATCCTACATCCATGGGCGAGAGAAAAAGAAAATTCACTATTGAAAATATAAAGTACAAGGAGATGGAACACTCACACTCAAACCCAAGAGCCCAAATGCACCCTTCTAGACAGAACACTCACAAGGCTTGATGCGAAATAATGCCAAGAGAGCCTCCTATTTATAGAAGACAAGTGCTTTCTCTCCAAATAGGATGTGCTTGGTCACCAAGTAAGTTACGTGTACTTAGACTTCTAGAATAGTCGGATCCATATGTTGTGCTCTCCAAGTCTAGCAAACTAGGATGATACTCCAAGTTAGAATTCAAGGCACATTTCATAATAGTTTCCGTATATAAAAGTCATCAATTAATTTTCTGAGTTTTAAGCCAACCAAGTTGCTGATTGGTGAATACGCATAGAATGACAATTAACAGAACTACCTGCCAAATTTCTAATCTCATTTCAAACTCCAAAAGCAGCCTTGGTAGTCACGTAATGCCTCTAAATGTATAGGAAATAAATTTTAGTAATGGTAGAGTTTTTTCTAGGAGAATTAAAAAAAAAAAAAAGCTAAAGGGAAAGATTGAGTGATACTTGTACGGCCAGTCAGGGGACAGGTGGCCTACGTAATTGTTTCTTACATAGAAGGTCATAAAACCAAGTAGAGATTCTCACACATCCCTAGAATCCTGAAAGAGACAAAAACAGATGAGGACCAGGTTTTACACAGTGGAGTACCTCTCCCTCTCTCTCTCTCTCTCACCCCCTCTCTATGAGATTTGTAAGAGCAAAGATAATATTATTAGTTAAAAATATTTTAAAGAACATGGATGCCAACTACTTTAGTTGGTAAAGTTGCTCAATACTGATGCCGGTTCCCTGGCTCACTTTCATCCTATGATTTTGGCACATAGTTAGTAATCCTAAATCATGTGCTTCTATATACATACTCAAGGTTTGACCTCTAAATGCTTGACAAACTGCCAAAATTACATCAAAGATTTTATGTCTTGCATAAATTTGAGGAACAAACTAGACTAGAAAAGTGGAGAAACTATAAAACATATAAATTAAATTCATGTGGAGATTTTGTGAGGTATTATATTTCAGAATGTCAATCATTAGTAGTATTTGAAGCTCTTAAATCATGGCCCTTCTGGTGGAGATCCTTATGGAGAAAAACTAGATTCTCCATCATTAGAAAATTATACTCTAGTTGTTGGGTATACTATGGTAAAACTTGTTAGTTGCGTTTTTGCATATAATTTACAATAAGTGGAATCCCACCCATAGTCAAATAAGTTTGAAGCTTGAAGTCTCAATCATATATGATATTGGAGAAAAATACCATGTAGTTCTTCAAAATTAATCGTATCCTTGTGGTAAAAATTATAGAGACGAGGTGCTTGTACTCTGGACTAAGGTTCAACAAGACTTGATAGCATAAATCAGAAAAAAAACATCAGTCTATTAGTGGGAGCCAAGTTGTTTGATATCCTCTTTATCTCTTATAGATATTCTTCCAAAGAAAGTGAGTGCTTATTAAGGGCATAGAAATCCATCATAAGAATATCGTAATGTACTTCATTCTACATGACATAAAGTCATTCAAGAGCAAGCAAAACATCTTGTGCATATACTACAAGAATTTGAAGTATTAGCAACGGTATTAGTAACGAAAAATCAAGCCATCGCTAATAATAATCTTTAACCATAAAAAAAATAATCCAATAAATTAGCCATCGCTAATATTATTAGCGATGAAAAACTAGTCTTAGCGATGGCAAAAACCGCCGTTAATAAATTTAAAATTTTTAAAAAAATTGATTATAATTATAATTAAATTAATTAATTAATTATCAATGGCTATTGGCAACAAAAAAATTTATCATCACTAATAATTTTTAAAAAAATTATTTAAAAATTATGAAAAAATATTTTTTTCTGATAAAAGTATTAGCAACATCGATTAATTTTTAACGACGGAAGGTTGGCATCGCTAATATCTTTACCGATGGTATTAGAGGCGATAAACTTTACCGTTGCTAATAATTTAAAAAAAAATTATTTAAAAAATTATAAAAAATATTTTTTTCTTATAGAAGTATTAGCGATGGCCACTTATTTTTAGCGATGGAAGTTGCCATCACTAATACTTTTACCAATGGCATTAGTGACGGCCACCCTTGTCATCACTAATAGTCTCTAAATTTCACCCCCCCGACCTGCGGAAGAAAGAAAAATTTTTTCTCCCACGCCTCATCCCCTCCCCTTCCCACAATTTCCCCCTTGCTGGTGCCTCCTCCTTCCCAAGGGTTCCCCCCTTCGCCGATGCCTCCTTTCCGACGATTGCCCCCTCTCCGGCTCCTCCTTCTCAGTGGTTCCTCTCTCCCTACGCTCCGACATCCCACGGCCCCGAGCCTGCATAATTTTTGCCACCCTCGTCAGTGCCTCCTTCCCGATGGTTCCCCCCTCCCCAGTGCCTCCTTTCCAACAGTTTTCCTCTCCCTGCACTCTAGCATCCTATGGCCCCTAGCCCACACTTCGGCCACACCTGTGGCCGCCCCAACCCCGCCTGCCCCAACCTCGCCCCCCCGACCCCATCGACCCGACCCCATGGCTCTAGCCCCGTCGCCCCCATCCAGCGGCCCGGACCTTGCGGCCCCTGCCCCGCCAGCCTGACCCTGCGGCCCCGACCTGCACAACGGTTCCCCCCTCCCTACACTCCGGCATCCCGCAGCCCCAAACCCACGCTTCGGCCATGCCCATAACTGCCCCAATCCTGTCAGCCCTGACCTCACCACCCCAGCCCCACCGGCTTGACCCCATGGCCCCTGCCCCACCGCCACCAGCCCATAGCCTCGACCCTACGGCTCCTGCCCCACAGGTCCAACCCTGCAGCCCCAACCCACGTCGCCTTCCCACAGCTCTATCTCCGCGGCTGTATCCCCAAGCCAGCGTCCCATCTCTGAGTCGTCCCTTAGCTTCTCAATCTTTGTGCGTTAGTTCGCACCTCAATCTCTGTGTGCCAGTCCGCACCTCAGTTCCTACATGGTAGCCCACCTTCTATTATAAGTATTAGTGACGGCTAATGCCATCACTAAAAATAATTTTTTTATTTAAATTATGTTAATTAAGTATAATTAGATATTAAAAAATTAATTAATTAATTAATCAGAAGCACAGGACTTGAGTCTCAACATGCAGAGAGCTCAGACTGAGGGAAGGTGTCAGGCAGTATTTCAAACATAAAGCCAAGGCATGCCCTGCGTGCTCGAGCCTCGGATAGAGGTAAAGGGCTCAGGGAGGCAGCCGAGGACTCAAGGAAGCTATACTGATTGTCTGTACGAGATGCGCCTAAAGAGTCTAGAGAGAGATCGATGAACGTGATGCATTTCTATTTTTGATGTTGTAGTTGTAGGATAAGCTTGGATGGTCTGTTACATCGTAGACAATCGCTTGTAGCCACCTCATGGTTAAAGGTTCAAAGAAACTTGCAATGCCTTATTTTTCAATGGCAAATCTGAGCCTTCTTCTTTTCCTTTTTTTCTTGGTTACTTTGTTGTTCTCTGATTTAAGTACTATTTTTAATTTTTAATTTTAATTTTTTTAAAAAAATTCTACTCTTAGTACTCAAGCTGGGCTCGGATAGGGGTGGAGGGCTCGGAAAGATGACTGGGGGCTCAGAGAGACTATAATGACTGCCTGTGCGAGATACGCTTAAAGAGTCTAGAGAGAGATAGGTAGAGGTGATGTATTTCTGTTCTTATTATTGTAGTTGCAGGGTAAGCTTGGATGATCTGTTATATTGTAGACAACCGCTTGCAGCCACCTCATGGTTAAAAGTGTAAAGAAATTTATAATGCCTTGGTTTTCAATGGTAGATCTGAGCCTTCTTCTTTTCCTCTTTCTCTTGTTTACTTTGTTATTCTCTGATTTAAATACTATTTCAAGTTTTTATTTTATTTTTTAAAAAATTTTTACTTCTAGTTTTCGGGCTGGGCTCGGGTAGGGGTGGGGGGCTCGAGTAGGGAGGCTTGAGAATGCTATGATGACTACCTGTGTGAGATGTGCCTAAAGAGTCTAAAGAAAGATCGATGGAGGTGATGCATTTCTGTTCTTATTGTTGTAGTTGCAGGGCAAGCTTGAATGGTCTGTTACATCGCAGACAACCACTTGCAGCCACCTCATAGTTAAAGGTGCAAATGAATTTGCAATGCCTTATTTTTCAATGGCAGATCTGAAACTTCTTCTTTTTTCAATTACAATAATTTTTCAATTTCAATTAACTTAGTTATAGACCATTGGATTATTGGCCAACAAAATATATCATTTTAAATCTCGAATTATCATCCATAATTATATAATTAAATCTTGTATTGCCGCCCATATATAACTTCTTTAACATTGTCCTTGATCTACGATAGACCTATCCCTAGATCCGTCAACCGATATCGATTCTCCATCAGAGAGATCAAATATTATGTAAGATTGTTAGCTAGCATCTGTAATGTATTAGCAAAAAAATGATTCTCATCCAGCAGTACATGATAATATGTTGATCTGCTTTTATAAATATGGTACAAAATTAAGATATCCCTACTCCAAGCATACAAAATACTATTTTACTTTTATAAATATGGTACAAAGTTAAGGTATCATGATATACAGTTAAATAAATATGATACATAGTTATTTTATTCTGGTACATAGTTAATCCAATATGATGCATAGTTATTGTTATTTTCAGAGATTATAGACTATGTTTTTCTGAGGCCGTAGCCATCACAGCCGAGGAGAGAGCTCACATGCAGCTAGCTCGCATGATTCTACGGCATCGATACCACACAGTAGATTCTGATACTTTAGATATTCTCTTTTATGTTATTTTATCTTTTATTATCTAATAAATATTCTTTATGATATCTTGATACTCTCAGATTCAGATGACGTGGGGTCACCAGTGACCCCATACTCATATGGAGCAGTGTCTGGCTCTGAGAGTCAATGGTGTGGTAGAGAATCCGTCCAACTCGCAGCACCTCCGACTCGATCGAAGGATAGAAAGCTCGTCCATATTTAGAGTCACTCGTAAGTACTATATCTTCACTGAATATATTTAAAATTTAGCTATTTTAGAGATTAATATTTATTATTTAAAATTAATTTTGCAGTACATTTAGAGAGACTTCTGTGCCACATGTGGTTAACGGGATCATCCGATAATTGATACTGGAGCTGGTGAACAAGTTCTCCAGTTGGCTGTTGGGGGCTCGTGATGCAGTCTGAGAGATATTCTTGGTAAGTCAGAAATATTTAATTTTTAAATTCGCTAAGTAGGTTTGTATTCTATTTATTAATATATGGTTACTTCTACTTGCAGGATAACTATTGATTCGAGATCCTCAGGATGAG
Source organism: Elaeis guineensis (assembly GCF_000442705.2). Classification (NCBI taxonomy): domain Eukaryota; kingdom Viridiplantae; phylum Streptophyta; class Magnoliopsida; order Arecales; family Arecaceae; genus Elaeis; species Elaeis guineensis. The sequence goes on along the minus strand of NC_025998.2, from coordinate 119,374,781 downwards.
GAGGCTGGCCATCGGATCTTTGAGCAGATGGTCGCACGTAGGTTTCAAGATAGGATACACAGCCTTAGACAGTCTGCCATCGAGTATCTTGATTTTCAGTCACCATCAGAAAGGAGGTCCTATAGGAATTATTGGATACGGACGGACATATGGGAGGCCCTCTATGACCAGTGGAGCAACGAGGAGTACTCCAATAGGTGGCAGAGGGTCCGATAGAATTGGACCGCTTAACAAAATTTGATCAGGCACACAGACAGCTCCATCGGCATATATGTTGTGACCGATAGCTGGTAAGAAATATATACCAAAACTCTTCACTAACACTATAAAAATTTTTATATGTATGCTTTAATTAATTTAATTTTATTATTTACTTATTGTAGACACGATAGTCGAGTCATCCACTAAGCGAGCTGCGGTTGTGGGAGGCACCACACCAGTCTAGGAGGACTGGTGATTACGCAGATTTTAGGTTGCGACAGATCACGGTAAAAATTTTAAACTGTATTTATTAAGTTGTTACAGAATCTGATATGTATATTAGAACTAATATATTTTCAAATTGTATAGATGGATTATGTGGAAGACATCGTTGCACGGTATGGTGATGATCCATCCACTCAGCCCCTTCTTGACCTTGAGGGATGGCTCAGGATCACCAAAAGGCTGAGTAAGAGTCGGATCATAGAATTCGGCCACAGCTTCGACCCTCTAGTAGCTCGATACTCTTTAGTATCCTTACAGCCTCAACATTTCAGACTTGGAGCGATGCGCATATGGAGGAGATCATCCAGAGACTTTTAAGCCAGCGATCTCAAAGCTTCCAGGATGCCATTTGCAATACGATCATGGAGATTCTCTGAGATCCATAGCTGCATGACCAGCTGAACTCATTATTCCAACCATCACATCAGATAATTCTATTAGTAAACTCTTTTACTTGTTTTAAATTTTCATATTTAGAAGCTTTACATATTTAGGCCTCATATTTAGAAGCTTCACATATTAAGTCTGGAAAGAAATCTAGGGATTAAAAATTAATCTAACCATCCAATTGATGGATCGGATGTGTCTATAGTTCTGTATCATTGAATGAAATATATAGGAATAATCTGTTTGGGAATCGAAGGAGTGTATTGAAAAATATGCCACCGTATCAAAAGATATGCCTCCATATCGAAACTTATTAATAATATTTTATTTTTCTTCATTTCAGAATGCTGGGACATCTGGCTCTCATCTACCAGCTATTGAAAAAGAACAGGAGGATGAAAAAGAGGATGACGAGGAGGATCAGATCTGATTTTCTTTTATTCTGATGTATTATATTTTTTTGATACTACTTATAAAATTATATAATTTATATTATTAATATAATATAATTAGATTTTTATTTATGATTATCATATTATCTTTAGATTTTAATTATAACAGATGTTAGGAACCATAATTGATTGTGATTAATTAAAATAGATTTTAAAAAATATTATTATAATTTTTTTAAAAAAAATAAAATTAACTATTATGGACGACATGGCATTAGCGATAAAATAGCCATCGCTAATTTTTTAAATTTTTTTAAATTTTAATTTAAAAATTAAAAAAAATAGTGATGAAATTTAGCCATCACAAATATCATCGCTAATAGTTGTTATTAGTGATGACTAAAAAATCCATCGCTAATAGTGACAATTAATGATTAAAGTTGTTTCGACTATCAATTAACGATGGGGCACCGTCGCTAATAGTATTAGCAATGATAAAATGACTATTAGCGATGATAATTAGCCATCGCTAATAATCAGATTTCTTATAGTGTTATGGTAACCTGATAACATGAACCATTATGATGTCGAATATGTTGTTAAGAAGCCATAATAAAGCAATTTGATCATAGAGAAGCTATGACTCATAGGCCAGATTAGAAAGGGAATTCTATGTTCTTCCATCATCTGAATTCATGATAATCATTGGAGGTGGAGATGACATTGTGCCATCTACAATATCCCATAATCAGTGGCTATTAAGAGAGGTTGAATATATACCTTCTAAGTGATAAAATTATCTCACCTCATTAAGTTGAACAGTAATTGAAGAAAAAGTGGTACGTAGGTGTTGGAATAGAGTTGGAGGAGGATGTTGTTAACATAGCAAAGATCGAAGGCTCCGATACTATATGGAAAAGAAGAATATTATAGAAAATTTTTTTGACCGTAATATTGTGAGGTAGTCATCATGTATAAGTAAAAACATATAAAAAATTACAAGTACGATAATACAAAGATAAAAAGAAATAACAAATTAATTCTTAGGATAAATCCTAAATTTATGTTATATACAGAATTAATTCAATTCAAAATTTCTCAAATCATGGACATTTGATATGTAGCTAAGATGAAGATACTTCCAACAATAGTAATAGATAATACACTCCCATATATCTTTTTGTAGAGATGGAAACAATCTAGACATCCCTATCTATATAAGCAAAATGACATGCTTCCACTATAATGCTTCTAAATTTTATGAACTCCCTATGTTAGAAGTATAGGTTGCCTCTAGTATGAGTCCAATCTATTTGGACCATTTGCAAATTACTTTTAGTCCTAAAATTTAATTCCAAAACCAATCCACTGTTTAACAGGTTTTGCTGAGGTCTAAGTTTTAAATACTAGATCTATAATTTTGTATTAATTTTTCTCTATTGACACTAGAGTTCAATTATGTTGGATTCAAACATAAATGAAAACCTAACTATCTAAGACATGTCCTAATTCGAAACTTAATCCCAAGCTTATAGGTCTAAAGTTCAAGTATATATGGGCCATGTGTAAGTCAATTTGGATCATCGTTGCATATAATTTTGCCTAATCCTCTTTTTGTTTGTGAGAATTCTTACATTTATATTGTTAAAAACTAATAGAAGTGAAATCAAAATGCACTTAAAAATGCACATGCATGTAAGCTATTTTGTAGATTATTTTGCAAGGAACATATTGTTACTCATGTAATAAAGCATAAGAAGAGTACAAATATTTGTGAAGCTACTATTTGTAAATTGCAATCAACTATCCTTTTGAGAAATTCATGCAATATGGATGCCACCACCAACGATGAACCTAAACCTCTCCAAAGTGGAGAGGAATGCCTACTAGCTAATTTAAGATGTTTCCAAGTGCAACCAACTTATCTTTGTTAGTTTTTTTCCCATAAACATGTATTTATTAATTCAATTAGCTAGTCAATTCAACATAGCTTGGTTTAGTTAACATCCTTCTCCACTTGAGAGAGGTTTAGTTTTTGAATGTTAATGATGATATCCCCCATGCATATATAATAACAAAAAAAGGATGAGGTAGCCATCTATTTATCTTACAATTTAGGTGTCATAATATTGATGATCAGAGTGGAGCCACCTTATTACTTGTCTAACCCAAATATTTGCCATGTATGATGCAAAAGCAAAAGCCTCGAATCTTATATATGGGTTTAGACTCTAAGCTCTTTTGTGTTAGTTATGGGTTCAACTCCTTTAGGACTAACAAAGTTTGGATTCTTTAGGCTCTTAATTGATCTTAAAGGTCCAATCCAAACACTCAATGCGATGCTGAATGCAACAAGTAAAGATGAATATAATTTCTACAAAATAACTTACAATTAGTTAACAAACCTAATGAGTTTAACTATATGAAATATAAAAAAAAAATGTAGTTCAATTTATCTCAGAAATAAAATCAATTTTTTCTCTAATGTAAGTTTCCTCTACTCTCATATGCCTTTTGATGATTCAAAATTTGATATATGTTGATCCAAGAGGAACACCAGACTTGATCACTTTAGCCACTATGGATATCCAGGAGGATCATCAAATTTGATGTGGATCATCTTTATCACTATGAATATTCAAAAGGATTATCAGACTCGATGTAGATTATTTTTGTTGATGTTCACACTAGACCGTGCGTGGGACCTGATAATTAGCCAGCAACCAAAAGAGAAGATCGTCTAGATGTGGAAGCAAAGAATTTGTAGATTGAGAATTGCAAAGAAAGAAAAGAGAACAAAAGTTTCTTGAGAGAAAGAGCTTTATTCAATCTATATTCAGCAAACAACCTTGATCTATTTTACACGTATATATATGTTTACAATAGGGTCAAGCCCCAAGCTCAAAAAAAACTCTCAATCCAAACAGACCCACGTGCAAAACTTATCCCGTGAAACTAAGCTAGCTCAATTAATCCAGACTGAGTCGATTAATCTACAGTCATCCAAAACTACACTCTCTGTTTGTTTGTAGGTTAGTCAACTCACCTGTGAACTGAGTCGGCTAACCTTCATTGAGTCAGCTCAGTCTGGGGCTGAGCTGACTAACCTACATGCCAGCCTGAAGTTCTCAGAATTTAGTTTTTTATCCTCTATTGTTTCTCAGACATAGTCGATCCAGTCTCAGAATGAGTCAATCCACCTTCAACTTAATCGATCCAATCTGGGATTGAGCCAACTAAGCTTCAGAAACTCTTCATTCTGGCTGAAACTTTCATTGGCTTGCTCCCTTCTTCTCTTGGCCTCTTCTTATGTGTTTTCAAGGTATGAAAATGCCACACTTGAGCTCACATTCTCCACCTTGGTATTCCCAAGTCCTTGTGAACTCAACTTTTCCCTTCAAATCCATCCGTGCCATATACATCTGAAAGCTATCTCTAGAGAGTACCTTCGTGAGTGCATCTGACAAGTTCTTTTTGGTATGGACCTTCACCAACTCCACTTCACCTTTCTTTATTAGCTCCTTGATCCTGTGGTACCTCACGTCTATATGCTTTATACGTGCATGATAGACTGGATTCTGTGCTAGCTACAGAGCACTCTGACTATCACTATACAGTGCAACCTTACTCTGCTCCACTCTCATTTCAGCTGCAAGCCTCTTTAGCCAAAGAGCTTCTTTTGTAGCCTCTGTGTTTCCTATATACTCAGTTTCTATGATGGACAAGACTATTATAATTTGAAGGATTGATCTTCAAAACATCGGTCCACCAAATATATAGAAGAGATATCCCATGGTAGACCTCCTTGTATTTAGATCTCCTGCATAATTTATATCCACAAACCCTTCTAGAGGATCCGAACCTCCATATGACTCCTTGGAGTTCTTCTCACATCCTCTCGGCTGCCCACCAAATACCAGACCATAAATCCTTGTTCCTTGCAGATATCTCAATATCCACTTCAATGCTTTCCAGTGCTCCTTCCCAGGATTAGCTATATACCTGCTAACCGAGCTCACTGCATGTGCTATATCAAGTCTACAGCATATCATTATGTACATCACACTACCTACAGCATTTGCATAAGGAACCTTCTCCATATACTCTCTCTCTTCTTCTAATTGGGGGCTTTGATACTTTGAGAGAGATATGTGGCTTGGTAATGGTGTCTCTACAGGTTTGGCCTTCTCCATTCCAAACCTCTCTAGAAACTTCTGGACATATCCTCGTTGTGACAAATGGAGTACTTCTTTACATCTATTCCTATAAATTTTCATTTCAAGGATCTTCTTCACTGGATTCAAATCCTTCATCTCAAATTCTACTGACAATGCTCTTTTCAGCCCTTTCACGGCTTCCATGCTCCTGCTGGCTAAGAGCATATCATCAACATACAGTAACAAGTACAAGGCATCTTTTTTCTCTATATCCTTGACATAGATATAGCAATCATGCATATTCACATCTTACAAATTTCAGACTCAGTACAAAGCTATCAAACCTGTGATACCACTGATGAGGTGACTATTTCAGACCATACAGTGACCTCTTAAGTAGATACATCTTCTTCTCCTATCCAACCTCCATAAAGCCATCTGGCTGCCTCATATAAATCCTTTCCTCCAAAGTCCCATGGAGGAAAGCTGTCTTCACGTCTATTTGCTCCAATTTCATATCTTACTGTACCACCAATGACCACAACACCTGAATTGAAGTGTGACACACCACAGGAGAGAAAATCTCAGTATAGTCTATCTCTTCCCTCTATGAGTATCTCTTTGCTACTAGTCTCATCTTGAATCTGACTCCATCTTATTTTGAAGATGCCTCTTTCCTTGTGAACATTTATTTTGAGCCAATAGGTCGAGCACCTTTAGGAAGATCCATCAATTGTCATGTCTGATTTTTTTTCAGTGAATCTATCTCCTCCATCATGGCCTGCATCCATGACTCCTTCTCATCACTCTTCATGGTTTCTACATAATTCTTAGGATCTCCATTTGTAGTGATGAGGGCATAAGAGATAGCCTCATCAATGTTATATCTGATAAATCTTTTGATGGTACATTGAGACTTGTGTAGTGCCACTCTTACTAGTGAATTCCTTCCATTTGATATCTGTGGCTGCTTTTGCACCTCTATTCGAGCAGCTGGCTCTCCATGCTGGTCCTCCACCTGAGTGAGACGTCTCCTACTCAACTCCACTTTAACAGAAACATCCCTGTAAGTAGATGTAGATTATATGCCATCTACCTTCGATAGATCATCATTGTTCACTTTCACTTCTTCAGATCTTTTTCTACTTCCAGACCTCTCCAAGATACTCTTCTCATCAAAAATAACATTCCTGCTAATCACTGATCTTTGTGCCCAAGAATCTCATAGCAGGTACCCCTTGACTCCTTATGGATACCTTATGAACGTCATCTTTTGAGATTTTGGGTCTAACTTGCTCCTCTTGATCGCCTTTACATGTGCATAAATCGGACAATCGAAGACCTTCAGGTGATCAAGCTCCACCTTTTTTCCACTCCAGACCTCCTCTGAATGTCTCTATTCAGCTTTCTATAGTGAGACTTATTGACAAGAAAATAAACAAAAGTTAGAGCATCACCCCAAAAAAATTTTGGGAGTGATGTTTGTAGCCTCAAACTCCATGCCTTCTTTTTCGATGTCTGATTCATTCTCTCTGTAACACTATTCTATTGAGGGATCTTCTTCACTGTATACTGGTGCTTAATGCCGCTTAATTCCATTCTCCTCATAGTATTTTCTGAACTCCAGGCTCGTATACTCCCCACCATTATCCTGCCTCAGGCACTTCACTTGTCTTCTTGTCTCTTTCTCGATCTCAGCTTCTCTCTAATCAAATACACCCACACTCTCCTAGAGAAGTCATCTATGAAGGTAACATAATATCTTATTCCACTTCGAGTTGAAACAAATACCGATCCCCATACATCTGAGTGCACTAAATCTAACACTCCTTCATTGTACTTGGTACTGTTGGCAAACTTCACCGTATGCTATCTGTCAAAGATGCACAACTCACATAAATCACTGTCCTCCTTCTTTAGGACTGGAATCATCCCTCTTCTGCTTAACTTTGTGAGCCCTCGGTCACTTATACGACCCATCCGATAGTACCATAGTCGATACAAAAGCTGCTCCTTTTGTGTCACTGCTAGCACCTCTACACCATCAGTCATCACTGAGCATTCTATCCTGTAAAGATTGTTGCTCAGTTTTCTACCTCTCATCATCACTAATGCTCTCTTAAAAATCTTCAAGCATTCACTCCCAATCTGGCTACTAAAAGCATAATCCTGCTCCTCCAAGTAGCCCAAAGAAATCAGATTTTTCTTTAGTTCTGATACATGCTTGATATTCGACAAAATCTAAAGAATACCATCATACATCCTCAACCTAACAGTACCAACATCAATCACTTTACAAGGGTGATCATCTCCAAGGCTAACACTTCCTCTATCTATCTTCTGGTAGGTAGCAAACCACTCCCGATGTGAAGTATGGTGGTATGAGCATGCTGATCCAATGTCCACGTAGTATCACACTCTATGGACTAATCTGATATAACCAGTAGGTCTTCTCCACTATTCATCAATGTTGTATCATCATTCTTGTTGGCCTTACCCTTTTCTGCCTTCAAAAGGGGACAGTTTCTCCTCAAATGCCCTAGCTGATGATACTTGTAGCACTTCAAGGGCTCCTTCTGATCCCAAAATTTTGATCTACCCTTGGATTTACTTTTACTTTTCTCTTTTGATCTTTTCTATCTTTTATTCACAACCAAGATCTCAAAATTAAGATCTCCTTTGCAGATCTTCTCCCTTTGCTCATTCGACCTAAGCACATCAATAATTTTTTCATAATTTAAGGTCTCCTTCCCATAAACTAGAGTTGTTATGAGACCATCATACGAATCCAGAAGAGAACAAAGCAGTAACAATACCCTATCTTCCTCTTCAATCTTCACATCCAAGCTCATCACCTCCAAACAGACCTGATTAAACTTCTGGATATAAGCGATAAGATCTCCTCCTTCAAACATCCTCAAATTATAAAGCTGCTTCTTCAACCACAGCTTATTAGTCATGTTCTTTCCGATATAGGTATTCTCCAGTCTCATCCAGAGGCCCTTTGCAATGGTTTCTATACACACCTCGAGCAATATCTGATCGGCCAAGCACATTCTGATTGTGCTGAAAGTAATCTGCTCTAACTCTTTTCAGTCTTCAGTACTGATCTTTTTTGATCTTTTTCGTACCAAGACCTTGTAGATCCTTTACTGAACCAACAAGTCTTTTACCCTATGCTACTATAGAGTAATGTTTTCTTTGCTATCGAACTTTTCGAAATCTACCTTGAATCCCCTTGGCCCCATCACTACAATCACATCAAAACAATCCCTAACACCCTTCTGTAATCAAACACCACCAAACACAATCCTTCCAAGAAGATCTATATGCCCAAGATCCTCTTTCCAACCTTCTGTATCACCTCTTCCCCATGTAACACCGCTCCACCTCAATCAAGAGACAACCATGAAGAAACAAGAAGATTTAGGGTAAAACTTGGTGTAGTAGATCCGGATGCAGGAACCCTAGGCGACTTTCTTTTTTCCTCCATGCAACCACCGCTCTAATACCAAATATTGGTATTCGTGCTAGACCATGCATGGGACCTGGTGATTAGCTAGCAACCAAAAGAGAAGATCATCTAAATGTGGAAGCAAAGAATTCATAGATTGAGAATCACAAAGAAAAAAAAGAGAACGAGAGTTTTTTGGAAGAAAGAGCTTTATTTAATCTGTATTCAGCATACAACCTTGATCTATTTTACATGTATATATATGTTTACAATGGGGTCAAGCCCCAAGCTCAAAGAAAACTTTCAACCCAAATAGACCCATGTGCAGAACTAATCCCATGAAACTGAGCCAGCTCAGTCCCAGACTAAGTTGGCTAACCTATAGTCATATGAAACTACACTCTTTATTTGTCTACAGGTTAGTCGACTCATCTATTAACTAAGTCGGCTAACCTTCACTGAGTCGGCTTAGTCTAGGATGGAGCCGACTAACCTGTATGCCAGCCTAAAATTTTCAAAATATAGTTTTCTATCCTCTATTATTTCTTAGACATAGTCGATCCAGTTCAGACTGAGTCGATCTATCTTCAACTTAGTCGATCCAGTCTGAGATTGAGCCGACTAAGCTTCAGAAACTCTTCATTCTAGCTAAGACTTTCGCTGGCTTGCTCTCTTCTTCTTTTGGCCTCTTCTTACATGTTCCCAAGGTATGGAAGCGCCACACTTGAGCTCACAACTTTGACCATTATAAATACCATGAAGGATTATTGGATATGATGTAAATCATTTTGGACACTGAGTAGCGTTAGACAAGATTCAAGAGTAAGATCTATCATATTGAAAATCTGAATTAGAAGCCAAACTTTAGGTGATCATAATTTGGTTATACAATGTCCTATTGAGATGATTGATTTTTAAATTAGGTGTCTTTTTGAGATGTATAACTTTTTGCTAACCCTTAGGGGTTTAAATTGAATCAAAATTTTATCATTTGGACTCCAAAATGGATTGATTGGATCAAACATTCTTTTTTTTTTTAAAATATTTTGATTAGACATTATCTTTCTATCCACAAAGAATTAGATAGAGTGACAGAAGGCATACTTTATGGAGAAGTCGAGATCTAGTCTTATTCAAAGTAGAAGAGAAATCAGACTGAAATTGTAAAAGAGATGATCTCACTACTATTATATAAATGGGGGTTATGCATGTCAGTTTTTGAGTATGAAGAATTAATAAAGGAAAAGAGGATTCAAGCCCTACTATCGAAATTTTTTCATCTTCATCTTTTTTTTTGAGAGAGAGAGAGAGATTCGAATTAAGCGGGATAAGAAAAATTTTTCTTCTTCCTGTTCAGATCATATGTTCAATATAACATGTTTAGTGCAATAATAATTGTTGTGATATATGTTCAGGCAATGGGACTTTAGAAGAAATTGGTGGATGGGTTTTGCTTTTATGTATTAGAATTCTCATATATGATAATCTATCAAAACACACATCCCCCTCTCAAGAATGACAATCCCCTATATAATTTCTCTATTCTTTCATAAAACTATGCTAGCCTAATATATAACTCTGATCTGGCTGCACTCGATGCTCAAGTTTGATTAGGTCAGATTGTACAATGCACTACTTTAATTTATAGCTGAATATATTAGGATTTTAGATGATGATATGGTATCCAAAAGATATTTACTATATAACATGAATAGATCATTAGAGATTTTATAAACATTTTTGCTATCTTATTATAAAATTTCATAAGTATTTATGAAAATTAAGCACCACGCACCTCTTAATTTTGAATTCCGTATATCAGCCACTCTTTTGATATCTGACCTTTTTTCCTTTCATTTGAAATGGACATTCCACATCTGAAGTTATTGGCTCATATATTGCATTAAACATTCCATACACCACTTTAATCATTCACCAAGATAACTAAGAAATTAGAGATTGAGAGCATTATTCCCTTAAGAGTTATTGAAGATAAAAATATCGATCTTGCCTAGATGATAAGAATATAATAGTATATGCGAAGCATGTAAAACAAGAATGTTTCTCATTTACTTCCAAAATTTTTCTTTGTTTGAGACATACATATAGGACAGTAACCAAATAGTCTAAATATTGGTTGAAACTATCGCAAATGGTGGCAACGTCAATAGGGACATATAAAATTACTCATAGCTTGATGTTAATATACCTAGATATCTAATCTACTTAAAGCACTACGAAATTTGTTATCCTTCCATATAATGGCTATGCTTTTAAAATTAGAAATTGTCAAAAACATTCTGGACTTTTGCTTTGGCTGGCCGACTTCTCAAATTGTTATGGTGTTAATGCAGTATCAAAAACTTTTAATAAATTTGACTACTCACTCATAATGTTCGTGCTAGATTCAAGAAATGCCATGAATGAATTGCAAATTAATGATGATAATTATTTTTATAGTTACATGTTGCCACTTACTACTATTTATTGTTTTCCCCCTCTCCAATACCTGCTTATAAATAAAAGCTTGTAAATATCTGAATATTCATAGCTTCTTTAATTTTTTTTCAAAATTCTATAATTACTTAAATCCTTTCTTAGCTTTTCGCTTTAGCTGATGAAGCATCCCTCCTTCCTACCATTCTTCTTTACCAACACAAGAATACATTTAAAAGGCAACAATGATAATTTAATTTACAAGATTATGTTTATTTTTAGTCCACAATATAAATAAAATACAAATAAAACAGTATCAAATAACGAAACAAAAGTAGTCCCTAAACTGCGAGAGCTTCTTTTCTCATTTCCAAAAAAGAGAACTAAATAAAAGAAGCTATTCTATATTTCTGAGGGACTTAAAGCTGGTCACTGGGTGAACTAAAGCTGGATCCGAGGCTTCTTCCTGTATATGGCGGAAACCGGCACGTGCGAGCGACACCCAGGGCACCGAGGGTCCCGATTGGCCACCAGTACGTAGAAAAGGCATCTGGGGCACCTCGCGGCCATCAAGGACCCACCGGACGAATCAGAGCCGTCCAATTCCTCCTCGGGCCGCTTAAGCGATGATGTCGAGGCCGCCGACGACGACGAGGACGAAGGAGAACCGTCCATTTTTCGCTGATGCGGCTTCCCTCGAGATTCGCGCTCCGCCCTCTCGAGGGCGTGCCTGACCTTCTCGAGGGTGCAAACGCTGTGGTACTCAGCGACGAGGTTGAGGTTCATGGCGGCGGAGTCCTCCGGCGGAGGGGCGACGCCGCCAGCTCCGGCGACGTCGCAGGCCGGCGGGAGGTTGAGGTCCTGGAGCTCGCCGTTCGCCGGAGACGGGCCGGACTTCTGAAGGTGTATCCTACCGGTCTGTCACACAAATTTAGAAACTCGTTTAGGCCAAAAAAAAAAAAAAAAGTAAGCAATTTTTCCGAAAAAAAAACAACTAAACAAAAAAGAAAAGAAAAAAAATGGAGAGACATTGAGTTGAAATTTCATATTTCAGAAATTTTAAAAATAAAATGAAATAAACAGGAAATTTTGAGGAAAAAAAAAAGAATTTTCATACAGTGCAATAGGAAAGAGAACAGAAGAAATCTGAAATTGGTAGCAGGACAAGAACGAGTCATTAAAAGAAAAGAAGACAGAGAAAAGAAGAGGATTACCGGTGAATCGAGGCGTTTCTCTGAACCGGCAGGAGGGACCCGGAAATTGATATCCACACCGACAGCACCGCCGCCACAACCACCAATGAAATCGCGGTTTGGGACGAGATTCCTCTCCCTCTCCCCCTTCCCCTCCCCTTCCTCCTCCTTGTACGCACTAAGAATACTCGCCAAAGAACTCACATCCGTCGCCATTAAGGAGAAGTAGGAGAGTACTGGGAGAGGAAGGAACGAGAGATAGAGTAAATAAGAGAAGAATAGCAAGTAGCGAGCGAGAGAACAATTAATTAAGGAAGGGGGAAAGCCGGAGTAAAGATAATGCGGCAGGAGTCATTAACAGTATTAGTCAGTAATGTTATTAAATGGAGTCGTTGAGGTGATGGAAAGAGGGAGAAGGAGACGGCCAAAAGGAGGAGGCATTTAATGCTAGCGAGGAAGCAATTATTGCTGGAGAGAAAGTACGAGCCAGCTTTTTGGAGTGTGGCTCGGAAGAATGAGTGGTGGGCGAGTGTGGGTCTTATCTATACGGTAACAGGTGGAAAGATCTAAAGCTCTTTAGATTCAGTTATTTCTAGTGGGATTTTGTGGTCCCCAGCTTTTATTTTTTCCCCAACGTTACCCTCCTCGGCTGCCGTAAAGTCTTCCATGTACAATATCCATTGTTTTTAAGGAATCTTTAGCCTATGCATGCAAAAGTCAGGTCATCCTATCAACGTTGGAGTCACCAATCCTTTCATGCAATCCCTAATCCCTAATGTTTACACAGACTTGTGATCTGTTTGACCCAATCTATTCTTGAATACCTGCCAGACCGGATCGGGTTCGATTGGATATGGATTTCATAAATCTTGATTCCACCTGGTTCATACAATTTATTTTGGATCTTTCCATTATTTACCAGTTTAACCCAATCCATATTTACCCAGAAAAAAATATTTCAAATCATGTCTTCTTTTCTTCTGATAAGGTAATAGTACTCAAATTATTTCACTATATCAAGAAAGACTAGCTCTAGATGTTATTAACCTCTTGCAGCAGATTGCAATTTTAGATAAACAATAATTCATGAGGTTTTGGTAATGTTAGTAAATAATTTTTTAACAGTCAAAATATAGTTTTATTCAAAAATAAAAATAAAATCTTCATTATGAAATTTGATGCTTTCTTCAGGAGAAGCTTATCAACAATCGATTGAATAAAGATTAAGAATATACTATCACCAAACACAATGGGAAGACGCTTCTCCTAGGGAAGCCTAAAATGTTCAATTGGCTAGGCTTTAGCCTTTAACAATCACATCTTGGCATGTAGAAAATCGAAAGAAAGGGAAGATCAATGCCACTCCTTTTGTTTGCTTTGCTCTACTAAAGAGCAAACAATTGCTCATTTACTTCCACTTATCGTTTCTCTACTAATATCTGGCTTCTAATCACTCAAAAAACTAAAGTCCCAAACACTCACAAAATAATAGTTGAGCTTTGGACATGACATGCTAGCAAGATTTGCTACCTATGAACATGACAAGTATGGGATAGCCTGGCAACAATTGTCTGTTGGACTATTTGGAAGGTGCAAAACGCTAGGCTATTCCACTTCAAAGCCTTCTACAACATATGGTGTTCAAGTGCTGCATCTAAAATCCAAAAACTTTTATAGCTTGCTATGAAGGTAACTGAAAATCAATAGTTTTAGAGATGATTAAAGAACTCAACCAGTAAAGTTTCTCGGCAACAAAAGGCCGAGTTCGACTACAATGAAGCAGATCACATCTTTGTCTTCTTCTTCTTTTTTTTTGATCATACATCATGATCAAACATTGCATGGTCTGAGGTGCCGGCCTCTTTAGAGAGCCCACCTTACCCATACTCTTCGCCTGTACATATCCCACCCAGTAAACCTCACACTCTTTAATAAAATTGGATGGTCAAGCCTCCCATTTTTCATCAAAAAAAATTCTATATAAAATTGTATTAATAAACAAATATAAACCTAGACTTGACTCGGACCAAAAAATATATATCAGGTTGGATCCATATCATACATGACCCAAACCCAATCTGAATGACCCAATTAGCTCTAAAATGTTTTCCATAGATCCAGCCTAATCTGGCTTGATCATATACTAGATAGGGTTTGGATCTAACATCAAGATCCATATATGAAACTGGGTCAAGATCAAGCATGCCTTAATCCGACCTGACCCATTTGCAACTCTATATAGCTATGTAAGTAAAAATTACTTGTATTAAAGGTAAATAATGTTTCTCATGCAAGCATATATATTAGAGTAATTTAGGTTTGTGAGCCAACGAAATGTAATGGGACATGTCGTGAAGGCTGGTTGCTAGATGGCTGTGCGTATTGTTTTACTTAAATTAAATATAAACTTGATACACATAAACATGTCCAACTACTCATCTTGAACCATGATTCAGTTGCGTGAACCATGAACACGTTTGATAATGTGTCACAACAGCAAGTTGGTTGCTTACAACCTGTGGCACTTCTTGATTAAAATTGAATGTAAAAACAATAGAATTAAACATCTCCAACTACTTATCATGATCCACTATTCAGGTGTGTGAGCCATGAACATGTAGAATGATGTGTCATAAGAGTTGGTTGATAGCTAGACTTGTAAGCAGGGAGCTATTTGATGCATTGCTTCACTTAAATTGACTATAAAATCAATAGAATTAAATGTATCCAACTGCTTATGTTGATTCATTATTCGGGTGTTGAGTCATGAACACATACTAGTAGGTCATGGAGTAGTAGATCATTAGAGCATTCGGGGTGTACAAGCCATATATGGACTTGTACTATGATGTGTTAATTGACACTAGGCCACTATTCATAGCTGGACAAGTAAACATATCACTATTTATCTCAACTTAGATTGACTATAAAATCAATAGAATTAAATGTATCCAATTGCTTATGTTGATTCATTATTCGCGTACGTGTGAGTAATGAACATGTACTAGTAAGTCATTAATTAGAGAAATTGGGGTGTGCAAGCCATGGATTTGTACTATGATGTGTCATCAATTGACACTAGACCACTATTCATAGCTAGACAAGTAAGCGTATAACTGTTTATCTCACTGTTTGACTTATATTGAAAGTAAACACAATATAACTAAACATGCTCAAGTGCTTATCTCAAATCATGAGTTTGTTGATCATACAATGTATGTGTGCACTTCTGACATATATAGTCATATATCATGTACACAAGATGACCTGTATTTTTGTGTTAAAACAATCATTAGAGCAGTTCAAATATGTGAGCCACAAACACATGCCATGACATGTTAAAATATACCAGAGAGATGATTCATAGCTAATTTAGTAATGAAATAGTTAATTGTCTCATTTCTTGACTTGTATATTAGGTAACCATAATATAATTAATTAAACATGTTCACCTACTGATCTCGAACCATTGTTTATTAATTTTCTTCAAACACATAACTGTGTATATATGCTTTTAAAATAAGCAGCTATAAAAGTAAAAATTACATGTTCACAAGATCAACAATATTTTTGCATTATTAGATGCACGAGCAATTCAAGTGCAAGAGATGTGTCAACTTACATTTTACAGTTGGTTGATAGCTATACTAGGCAAATGACTGTCTACTCATTGATTGACTTATTTTGAATGGTGTTGAACGTAAATTTGCAACATAGTTAAATGCATTCGACTACTTATTTGAATCATAATTTTGCACCTTCATAGACTTAATTGTGTATGTGCATCCACTTTTTAAAGATATACATAACTATAAACATAAAAATTACTCGTATGTAGGATGACCCAATATTACTTGCATGTAAAATGACCCATCTTTATTGCATGCACTAGAGCAATTTATATGTGTGAGTGTGGATACGTATTATAATCTGTCACTTTACACTTCGCAACTGATTGATAGCTTAGTGGCATGCAATTACTGTGAAGGTAAATAACACATAATCAAACATATTCAACTACTTATCTTAAATCATGATTTTGTGCTTTCATACACAACTATGCATTTATGGACTCCTAACATACACAAGAACAAAAATGAAAACAACTTCTATGCAGGAAATATAAACTATACTTTTGTGCTATTACATGCATTAGAGCAGTCCAAATGACCCATATTTTTTGCATTGTGAAATGTCAACTTACACTTAACAACTGGTTCATAGCTAGACAAGTCTCATTGTTTGACTTTGATTGAATGCATGTAAACACAATACATGAAACATGTTCAACTATTAATCTTGATTCATAATTTTGTGCCTTCATACTCATAGCTAATTATTATTCTTGTTTTATTTGGTAGAATTATTATTATTCTTTTTTTACCATCATCCTTGGGAAGACAGTCCCCAAGATTTGTGTCCCTTCATCTTGTTATTGTGAGGCTAGGTCATTGTTAACTTTGAGATACTCCAATTGCCACTTGCTCATACAAACTTGTGAATTGAACCTTGTCTATAATGCAGAGGGCTGTGGGCTCTGAAAGAACAATATAACTGGCTTCTACAAAATATCAAATACCATCAAGTGGCCTAGCAAAAATTTGGGTCCCTAGAAAATTTTCTTAATTACATCTCTTCCTCAATTATCATGCAAGTTTATAATGTCAACAGAAGAGCTACATTTCCTTGTAGTAAAAGAAGTTCCTCTATTCCTCTTTAAGAATTTTGCAGAAAAAAAATCTACCAAGATTCCTTTTCCAGAAAGAAAAGTTGGTATTTTCTTTATACTCCTACATAAGAATATTAACTTATCAAACTTGAACAAAGCATTATCTTAGAGGCACAATGGTCTAGTAAAGTTCAAAAATATAATTCATGTAAAATTAAGTAAATTTAATCCTCTCCCAGAAGATGAAAAAGAGATGGATTCTAGAACACCGTCTTCCTCTTTGGACTGACAAATACATTTTCATCTTTCGATTTCTCTCTTTCTAGATAAAGACCAAAAAGTGGCTCAAAATCAAATGAGTTTTTGTAAACCAATATAAAACTTAAAGATAACAAAAGGTACATCCCGGATCTAACCCTACTTTTCCATACGAAAACATAAGAATTTGATGTAATGAAACACTAGATAACCCTACATAAGAAAGTATCTTCCAAAAGATGTTCTTAATTTTACCTAGTTCACTATAACTTGTGTGGGACTTAATTTGCACCCTTCTCCCATTAATGCAAGGTCCTGCTTGCAATTTATTTGTACGATGTTGGGCTCATACTTGTGTAAGCACTATTAATGCAAAAATGATGTAGTTCATGTGGCTTATATATAGGGGCATTAATTTTAATCATCATGCATGGATTCTAGAATACTTTCTTTCTTTTTGGACTAGTAAGCATTGCTACTCGATGCATAGTTTTTAGAATATCGCATTCACTAATATATAGACTATATCTAGGTGAGGCACACTCAATAGATTTTTGATACATACTTTTAACTTTTCTAATATATACCCAACAACTATTTAATACATATCTTCAGACAAACTGATACACATCCAAATAATTTGATGCATAATTTCTAAAATATTATGTTCAACAGTGTGCAGTACATATCTAGATGATATATAAATTTCAAATTGATCTAGAATGATCATTGAACTCGATGTGGACTACTTTGGCAA
The DNA here is from genome assembly GCF_000442705.2 of Elaeis guineensis. Taxonomy (NCBI): domain Eukaryota; kingdom Viridiplantae; phylum Streptophyta; class Magnoliopsida; order Arecales; family Arecaceae; genus Elaeis; species Elaeis guineensis. Next base: position 119,356,592 of record NC_025998.2, on the reverse strand, counting down.
CTATGGATAAGACTGGATAGGATCCAAAAGTAAGATCTGTCACATTGAAAAGCCAGATTGCAAACCAAACTTTTAAAAGCCATAACTTGATCATTCAATATTCGATTTTGATGTTCTTTTTTTAAAAAAATTGGATACTTTTCTAGGTCTACGATGTAATGCTCCCCATTAAAGGAGTAGTACCCCTAGCAATCAGACCAAAATTTTTTTATCTGAGGTTCAAAATGGATCAATCAATCAAATTTTTTTTTTCATATAAGACTGTGATCGAGCATAGCTTCTAATACGAAAAGAATCTAGGGAAACAATAGAAGGCAAAATTGATGTAAAAATCATGATTCATCTCCTAAAGTATTCTAACTTTTTTTTAGATTATTTTTACTAGATACGTCTATTTTAGGTAAAAGAATCTCATAAAAATTAAAAAATTAATCTGACCAAAATTATTCAAGTTGGAAGTTTTTTTAAAAGCTAGGAAAATAAATCTGATCCAATTTATGTAAAAACAAATCTCGTTATTATAAATAAAAGATATATACCTCATTTTTAGTCAATAAAAAAATAAAGAGAAAGAAAAGGAACTTAGCTCTACTTTCAGAAATTCTCCTCTTTTTCAACCTTTTTTCTTTGTGAGATTTGAGTTGTGTGGATTGAAAAAAAATCTTTATTCTCATTAATCGGATCACAAATATATGCCCTAAGTTTATCTGAAATAAATCCAAACAGTGATCTAATATATACCGCCAGACAAATTAATATATAGTCTCCATAATGTGGTGTTCACCAATACATAGTCTATGGCTACATGATACACACTTAGGATGGATATCTTCACAAGGAAGAAGATTTGGAGGATGAGACATGGACTCGAGAGGAGGAAAGCCTCATGGACATAAAGAGAGGGAAGGATTGCTCGATGAGAAATAAGAGAAGGATGATGGCATAGGTCTCACAAAAAATGCTTTACGTATTTTCTTTTTTGTTGTTTTTAAATCATAGAACAAGTCTCATCTCACTTTAACTCTTTAGTTTGCACTTTAAAATGAATAAGAAATGATAAGTGATAAAAAAGGAAGACCATTCTATACGGTCTCCTCTGATGTGCACACTAAAGGATTTTTGTTCCTCTTTGGATTACAATCTAATGATGAGGACCTATTAGCCAAAAGTATTTAAATCGCATATTTTGATGGACATGCGATTTTTGATCCTCAGGCTTGTGCATTAATCAAGCATTTAAATTTAGAATAAATTATAGGAATACCTCTTCAATTTTAATCTAATTTTATTTATATCATCTCAACTTTAAAATATGTCAAAGTAGTTTTTCAAATTTTTAAAATACTCTGATATGGTCCTACCATTTACGTACCAACTAATGATGTTAGTTTTCTTTTTCAATAGATGAAATGCCAAAAGAAGAGATAGAGATGGAGGCAGGACTTGCCATGAAGGAAGAGGATGGGATCGCAGAGGTGGAAGGGGAGGATGGCATCAAAAGCCTTATAGATGAGATTGGAGGAGGAAGAGGAGGAGGAGAATGGGTTTGGAGGAAGAAGATGGGAAAGGAGAGAGAATACTCATTGATGGACTTAGAGAATGAGGAAGATAATGAGAAAAAGTGGATGAAGAGAAAGAAGAGGGGGAGAAAGAGAGGCTGCCAGCAAGGAAGGATAGAGATGGAGGAGGAGAAGGGGAAGGAGAGGTGGACGAACTTAGAGGAGGAGGAAAAGTGGAAGGAGAGGAAGAAGAGGAGGGGAAAGAAAGGTTTGCCAGTAAGGTGGATAGAGATGGAGGGAGCTACCATGAAGGGTGGAGGTAGAGGGCTAACGGGCTTGAAGGAGGAGGAGGTAGAGGAGAAGTATGTAGATGAGGAGAAAAAGAGGGGGAAGCAAGGATCGTGGGTAAGTTTGGAGGAGGAGAATAAGAAAAAAAATGGATGAGAAAGAAGAGAAGAAAGGGAAGGAGAGATCACTAATGAGGAAGAGGCGGAGATAGTGGGAGCTGCCATGGAGCGAGACATGGGTTGACTTGGAGGAGGAGGAGAAGTGGGAGAAAAGAAAAGGGAGGAGAGGGAAAGAGCTTGGAGGAGGATGACGATAAGGAGAAGAAGGGGACGAGGAGGAAGAGGAGGATAGGAAAAGAGAGAGGAGAAATGTTGGTGCTGGAGAAAGGGAGCAATAAGAGAGGAATAAGAAAGAAGATGGGGATAAGGGTAATTTGGTCATTTACAAAATAATGATATCATTCCATGAACGGACATGGATAGCAGGACTATATTAGAATATCTCGAAAATTTAAAAGACTAGTTTGATATAAGGCATAAAAATAAATGCAACCTAAGCAAACACAATTGTTAAATGACAATTAAACTAAGGACAAGAAATTAATTTTTTTTAATTAAATAGAGCAGCAGAGATTATGTTTTTTGCTGTCAAGAAATCAACCACTAACATCTTAATTTTATACATAACTATTTAGAATGAAAATACTGCAGTAATATGATAAGTCCCCGTTCGTCTAAACTGTTGATCTGCGTTCCGGTCTCATGTTCAGATTATTGCTTGGTGCATTCAGTATTCACCCGGCTGGTTTAAAATAAACTCTACTATCTTATCCATAGCGATTCATGAAAAATTTTGCTAGGGTATGGAATAGGCTAGCGTTATTCTCACAGTTAGACTTCCACCTTGGTGCGTGGAGGACACGTAGTTGCCTCACTTTCACGTGCGGCTTAGGTCTGGTGGTCCGACCCATTAAATAGACCCATCTTTTATTCTTTTTGGCAATGTGGGGCCCACGAAGCTTCACCGTTTCTTCTGGCTCCCAAACTTGGCATTAATGGCTTAATGCCCGTCCATTCTCCTTGGGGCACTTGTTTTGTGGTGGGGCCATGAGGAGTTATGAGAAGGAAAGAAACTTAAACATCTCCATTAATGAGTAATATTGACTAGAGGTTTTGTTGGTTTCCACACGGGTTTATCCCACAGTCCTCTATTGGACTTGGACTCCCATGATGGTCTTGTGAGGACAATGAATGCATAGGTTTTGAGATCATTAATCACTCATTTAATGCATGGAGAAGTTTGAGATAAACGGAAACCAGCAATTGCGCCATGGTGACACGGAAATGCCGTGCGGAAAAGGTGGCACGGCGAATTGTGCTAAGTTAGCTCCCCCACCCAACACCCCAATTAAAAATACAAAAAAAGACTTTTTTTTGTTGTTGTGTCACATGAAGCAATTTTATGGTAGATATAGATTTTGTGGGTGTGGACAAATGGATCACCTCTCAAGGACACGAGGCACAAAAGTTTCACCATAAAAAGATCCATGTTAGTAATAGAGCACCATAAAAACATTACATTACTTAGCTTGTGAGACTTAAAAGAGATATTTTATTTTTCCTAGCCAGATAGCTATTTGTCCACTTAACTTGCTAACATGAGTAAATTGTGTATGTGGTGAGAGTTCTTTTGATATAACTACTAAGGATAAATCTTTTGTATTTTCTATAAGATTTGGATTAGTCCACTCAAAAATCATCCCAATCTATTTATGGACTTAGGTGTAACTCGGTCTGTAATTATATATTCTAGTTGGTTGTATTGATCCAATTTATGATTCTTATAAAATTTTCAGCCTATTCATCCCAACAGATTTCAGAAGTTTTTTCAAGGAGCACCCATGGTAAGGATGCTAGGATAAGAGTTTTGAATGGGGTAGGGATACTTTTAACATTCTAATCGTGAAAAGGGATTTGCGATCCTACTGATAACAAAATTCTAGAGAAATTCTATATGCACTGTGGATGGTAAAAAATCCGACGTGGAGTGCACCGATTTATATGATTGGTTTATGTAGCCACCATTTTCCAATGTACATTTAATGTCTGCAGTTTTATTTTTTTTAAAAAAATTAAATAATAAAAATTCTCCAGTTTTTTAGAAAAAATTATGACATCTTATTTTCATATTATGACATCCTATGTCCAAAAATCATAATTTTGATGCAGGATGTCATAATATGTCACAGGATATCATAATTTTTTTCAAAAAATTGAGATATTTTCGTTATTCAAAATTTTTAAAGCAAAAAAGTAAAATTATAGATATTAAATGTATGTTGAAAAGTGATTGGACAAAAATGCCCATTCTATATTATGACATTCTATGGCATATTATGACATCTTAGGTCATATTATGATATCCTGCATGCAAAAAATCATAATTTAATGCAGGATATTATAATATATCATAGAATATCATAATTTTTTGAGTCATATTATGATATTTTGCATGCAGAAAATAATTTGCTATAGGATGTCATAATATTTTTCAAAGAACAAAAATATTTTCGTCATTTAAAATTTGTTAAAAAAAATAAAATTATAAATATTAAATATGTATTGAAAAATAATGATTATATAAATTAATTATATAAAATAATATATTCTATGTTAAATTTTTTATGCTGTTTGCGGTGCGTAAAAATTTTTTTCAAAATTCTGACAAACTCACTTAGATGTAGGCCATCCATCAATCCATGGTTTTAATGTCTTCATGGGCCGTAAATATGACTGTCCAGCTTAATTGCTCGAGAATGAAGTTGTCAGCTGGTTGAGCATTAAGGGAGGATACACATTTATTATTGTCATTTGTTTTCTCCTGTTGCAGTACTATTGCAGTACTGTAGGGCATGGTTTACATGCTCATTGCCTTAAAACTATCATTTTGCCGAGCACTGTAAGAATGGTTATTTTTGCTTATTTAATATGCGAGAAATCTTATGTTCTTTATTTTATATCTGATTTGTGGTTTACGCCCCGTTGCATTATCCATTCCGTTCTATTTTGCATTTAATTTACTTATCTTTTGTTTCTTCTTTTATGTCTTATTTATTTGTGAATCCCTGTTAGCAACATGATACTTTACCAATGTTAAATGGGTGCATCTCTCCATTCTTGACCCATCAAGTCTGTCACATGTTAATGATTTTAACCTATTTGTATGACTAAAATTAGGGATGCACAACCAAATAGAAGATTGGATTGGATCTATGGCTAAAATTTTCTAACGGTCATTCGGATCAGATCGAGTTCATATATGACTTAGCTCCAACCCCAAATAATTTGGGTCTAATTGAGTTCAGATCATATCTGAATCAAACATAGCCAACAATATTTTAATTACCACATACCTAATTACTATTAACCATATAAAATGAATAATAAATATTATTACTCTCAAAATAAATTAAGATATAAAAATAATTTTAAACCTATATATATGTTAAATATATTACCCATACAAGTCTTAAATCATAATTTAGAGGCTCAAATATGTTCGGATTCCAGTAGTATCTGGTTTAGATTGAGATAGGTTATAGAATAGAAGATTCAAAATTGATCCAAAAATCAAATGGATTGACTTGGATTGGGTCGGATCAATTTCGAATTCAATAAACCTAGATCCAATCTGAAAAATAGAATGGATCTTACTTTATAATCTGACTTGGCCCCATAGATCCTTTAAAACAGGTTGGATTGAGTCTAAGCGGTTTGTGTCAAGTTGGCTCACGAGTTAGCCCAACCTAGTTGTAGCCTTAACTAAAACCTCTTCTTACTTTGAACCTATTCCATTACAAGGATCTAGTCACCTACATAGCCAAAAATCGTATGTTACATTAAATATAGTCGTATAGTTTGTGCAGCTACTAGATTGCATATTAATTTAAAGATTTGTGTGAGCGTATATTTAGCTCTACATTGGTTATTTACTAAAAAGATCTAGCTAATCTTTTTCGATGAGGTCTTAGATTGTTAAAATGGTATATTTTGCCATAGGACTCCAATAGGATGATGATGTAGCTGGAGTTAGGTGTCGATCGGGATCCATGACATTGAAGGTACCTGCAAAAGACATCCATACTCATCGGAGGTATTCCGATGGGAAACCCTCCAATGCTTAATTTAGCTAGAGTTTTGAAAATAGTAGAGAGAAAAGATTGCAAGGGCGGAGTGAACTTTCTCTTTCCTACCCTGAGGGTCACCTTCCTATCTTTTCTATCTAGAGATTGAGCCCGTAGGCTGCTAGCCAAAATTTATGTTTGTTAGGCCTAGCTTTATAGGTCGATAGACCATGTTCTGACCTTTATCGTGGAAGGAATCTCTCCCACTCTCCCATATCAAAGTTGTTATCATGGGTGCTAAGCACACGCTTCATCTGTGCGGCTTGATTTGGGTAGCATCTGGGTTCGTAGTCGGTGTGATCTCACCACATCATTTTGGGTGCATCCTTATGGAGGATTGGTCTCATTCGGTGGGTCTCTCCCATAACATATGCTTCCACTCCTGAGTTCAAAGTGGTTCTTGGACTTCGAGCGAAAGGAGTATCTATCTTGGTAGCTGAACCGCCGACTCAATTCTTTCTTGATTGCTTCTGTGTTACCACCCTAGGAAAAGATTTCTGAGAATTTGAGGTGCCATTCCACAACTCACACCACCTTTTTTAAGGATGGATCTCGAGGGGTTGCGGAATGACGTTCTTAAGAGAGGAGATTTGGAGGCTGCCCTTGGACCCACCACGTGGCGAGCCAGGGTAAGTTTCAAAATATGCTTTGTGAGTTGCCCTACATGATTTGATCGAATAAGGATGAGATGAAGGCCGTGCGGTCTGCCACTTCAGAACTGGCCAAGTAGTGCAATCGATGCTTCAAAGAATAGATCCACACCATTAGTAGCCTATATTAATGGACCATCTGCCCGATGGGATCCTGCTATCTAACTATCAGTCACTCTTTCATGGTTATAGTTGTCAGAGAAAGGTTCTCTTTTCTTTGTATGGTAGCTATGAAGCCATTGCCGTCCGCCACCAAGCTAGCAGTTAAGAAAAAGATGGGCTCTTTAAGCAGGGGATCCTCGTCCAAGAGGGCGAGGCCCACCTAACTGGAGCATTCTGCTCCAGGCATAATGACGCTTCTCCCCCAAGCATCGGATGGGTTGATGAGGCCTGGGATAGACCTTCCTACACATGTGGAGCTCACTAGGACCGCGATCGAGGCCTCCACTAAGGCCAAACTTTGATGCATTAAGGGGTTCAAAGCCTCGAGGGATTTTGAGGATGAGCTTGTTGAGGCATCTTTAGCGAGGTTCATCCAAGACTTTGAGGATTATAAAGCACGTATCAAGAAGATGGTCCCAAAGCTAAACCTGAGGCACCTTCGCCCCAGCAACAGTGATGAGGAGGTCGGGGTATTCTCTCCGGATGAGGACTAGGTCCTAAAATTTTTGTACTTGCTTTGGACGTCTTCGCCTCGATGAAGTTCTATAATAAAATTTTTATTAATAAAAAATATGTATTTCACTGTGTACCCCTCCTTCGAATCTTTCGCTTCTCTATGATGTTGGTGTGATCGGCTATTCGTCTTAGTCTAGGGATCGGACGGTTTAGATAGGTCAGCCAAATTGACTCCGTGCTTGAGCTAAATGTTCCTTAACATTGTCCGAAGCTTCTACTTCGTCTGTATGTGATGAATGGACTTTTGAAAGTCTCGGACTCATGCATGTGCCAAGCATCGAATGTTGACTAGCACCACATCGCTTTCGCAAATCGGGGAAGACAATTTACCTCGATATTACATGGTAGGGAGTCTTATAGTTTAGAGATCTGGTGGGGCTTGCATTTAATGCTGGTATCTATTCTCTAGGAAGCACAACTTTTAAGATCTTTAATGTGGTGACGTCTATCGCACAATTGGTGGGATGCTTGAATATGCTTAGGTCTGCCCCTTGTATAATAGGGGCTCTGCTAACTGGGACTGGTATCGCCTTAGTTTTTTTCTGCAGATGTTGTGGTGGAGCTACCTTGTCCAATGTCGGAGGGTCACTGGCACTTTTCTCTAGCTTGGGAGACCTTTTATCCTTTGATTGGTCGTCGTATGCTTTAAGGGAGCACTTCAGTGGGTGCCCCACTTTGGCAATCATGGGAGCTATTGAGAAATTCTGCTGCTTCGGTTCAAAGGTTGCGGAGGCAGCCATCTAGGCTTTCTGACATCTTGTCGTCCACGATTAGATCTTGAACCTTTCTAGAGGGCTTACTCCTCTTACCCAGAGCTGCTTTCTGGCCTTCTTTAGAGATGCATTGTGAAGGCTAGTGGGATTTCAAAAGGAAAATGCCGATGCCATCACTGATGCTCTTTTGAGGAGGTTGGTGAGTGTTGCCGAATGGGAAGTTCCACCTTCTCCATCCAGGATCACGTCATCCTAAGGCCTAGTTCACATTCTGAGGTTACTGGCTGGGCCATTTTGATCCTTTTTTTTTCTTTGTTGTAATGAGCTTCGCTCAATTGAAATGTATTGAATTTTCTAAATGAAAATATTTTCTTTCATTGATGTTCTTTTTGGATGATCTAGCACTTCTCTCATTTCTTCAGAATGAGTTGACTCTCCCATTGTAGTTGCAGCCGGCTTCCATCGACAATGTGAGATTTTCAGGGGACTAATCCTTGTTGGCTACATTCGACCACTTGTGGCACCATCTTGATGGCTATAATGGATCGTCACGACTACAATAGGCCACGTGGCTACAATGGATAGTGGGCCATATTGACGACTATAATGGGTCGTCCCGGTTATAGTAGGAAGCATAGCTACAATGGGCCATTCATGGCTATGGTAGGCTATGTTGATAGTTATAGTAGACCGTCTTAGCTATAGTAGATTATGCAACTACAATAGGCCACTCATGACTTCAGTGAGCCATGTTGATGACTATAGTGGGCCACCTCGGCTATAGTGAGCTATGTGGCTATAGTGAACCATCTCGACTACAGTGGGCTATCTCGACTACAATGGGCCATCCATGGCTACAGTGGGTTATGTTGATAGCTATAGTGGATAATCTCGACTATAGTGAGTTATGTAGCTATAGTAGAGTATCCGAAGCTACAGTGGATCATGTTGATAGCTATAGTGGGCTATCTCGACTATAGTAGACCACATGGCTATAGTGAGCCATTCGTGGTTATAGTAGACCATATTGATGGCTATAGTGGGCCGTCTTGACTATAATAGATCGCGTAGCTTTAATGGACCACATTAACAGCTATAGTGGATCGTCTCGACTACAATGGGCCGTATGGCTACAATGGATAATTTGTGGCTATAGTGGGTCATGTTGAGCTTTCCGACAATAGGGTCTCTGGATCATGAAAACCTCAGGGAGCTTCTTGCTCTCCTCTAGATATCGAGTCTTGTGGGGCACGAGGCTTCATCCAAGTGCGGAGACCAACAAAGGACCTGATAATCCGATTGGGTTGTCACACACCGTATGAGCCTCTCGAGTCTGCTTTCGAGAGTATCATTGCTGAGGTCGTGCATCACTTGACATGGCCTTTGCTCCAGCCTCTTCTTTTCTAGATTGACTGGTAATTTTATCCTTCAGATAATATTATAAATAAAGTGTCAGAGAGGTTTTCATTATAAATGGAAAGTGTATTTACATCGGGGATGGCTGTTATCCATAACGCGATGATGGTGCTAGTAACTTCCCCCAAAGGTTAAGTAGAGTAATGCCCCCCAGGGTGCCATTCCCTTTATCTCTCCGACTTTATCTCCTATCCCCCACATCTTTGATGGGGGTGGAGATGGCGTTGATGATGTCAGTCGTTGGTTGGTTGTTGTTATTCTCTTTGTCAGGGGCTCGATTATGCTACTCTTACACATACTTAATAAGGTAGCCTCTGTAGATCAAAACTTCAATCTCATCCTTGAGCGGAGGTACTCTTTGGTATCATGACCATGGTTGTGGTGGCAGTGACAATACCTCCTTTTGTTTCTCTTATCCGAGGGAGACTTCATTGGCGTACGTCACCGCAGATATCCTTAGCCCTCAATCTCATCAAGATCTAGGATTGCAGGGCAGATAGAGGAGTATAGCTGTTGAATCATCGGAAGGAACTTTTCGGGTGATAGCTCTTTCACGATTGGGAATGTACCTTCTCAATTCGAGCCACCTGGGGATCCTCTCGATCCCTCTTCTTGCCAAAGATCTTCTATCCTTCCACTTGTCTCGGAGCTCTCGAGCTTCCTCTGCCTGGGCATATTTCTGAACTTTGGCCAGCAGATTAGCATAGTCCCTCAAAAATTTTTTATCGAGGAAGAAGGAGAGGTGCTCATTCTGCAAGCCTCACTTAAGTGTTGATATGGATATCAAATGGTCGAGATTTTGCACCTCGAGTGTGGCAATGTTGAAGTGCACTCATCCTTTTCTTGATGGGGAGAGAAGAAACTATCGGAGTTCTTTGGTTGGGGTCGGTAACTATTAAAGTCAGTAATAAACAGCCTATCAAGCTATTCAAATGAACAATGGACCCTGGTCGGAGTCCAAAATATGACATCCATGCCAACTTTCTAAAGGTGGCCTGGAAGATAAGGCACAAGAGGGCGTCTGAAGCACCCTAGAGCATCATGATGCTTTTATAATCCTACAGATGATCGAGAGGATCTGTGAAACTATCATATAGCTTCAGTTGAAATATCTTGAATCAACTCAGGATTGGCTCCTCCAGAATGATCTGGATGAATGGTAGTCGAGAGTTGAAGTCAAGGCCATCACTGCTCCGATGAAGCTTACTTTGGACTTCACCGAGACAATGCTCAACGTCCCCAACACTCTTCTTGAGTTCCTCCTTGTGCCAAGATCTCCCAAGCCTAAGGGAATAGGCTAGGATCGAATCACCGATGGAAGGAGAGTTTCCTTGTTGTGCCCCTCCCCTTAAGCTCTGACGAGGAGACGAATGAACCAAGATGGTGGAGTGGTGTGAATGCCACCAGAGGGTAGGTCCCGAACTCTGAGGATGAGACCACTGGCTGAGATGGGAAGGAATCGCTTGAGGGTTTGGTTCCACAGGCTACCGCTACTACTTGGTCACCTATTGGAACCATTGTATAGCATTGGTTAGCATGCAGATCTAGTGAGCCAGAGCTTCAGACAGCAATGGATCTATTATGGTCAGAGGTTGTACTGCCATGGAGCCATAAGCAACACTGCTCTAGCTATAGCGGGCAGATTGCCAATGGGAGACAGTGGAGTTTTGCACTCTTGTCTGCATCATGTTCTTTTTTTTTCTCAAAGGGGCCTACGATCCTTCCTTCAGTGCCAATCTATTGCCACTAGACTCCGAAAAGATGCTGATATGGCTAGAGCCAAGTGTCGGTCAGGATCTGTGATGCCAAAGGGTGCCTATAAAGGAAGTCCACACTCGTCGGGGTGTTTTGGTGGGGGATCTTCTAATGTTTAAGTTATCCAACTTTTTGAAAATGGTGGAGAGAAAAGATTGCAAGGACAGAATGAGTTTTCTCTTTCTTACCCTGGGGATCCCCTTCCTACCACTTTTATTTGTAGGCTGCTAGTCAAAATCTGTATTTATTAGGCCTAGCTCTAACCTTCATCGTGGGAGGAATCTCTCCCACTATCCCATATCGAGGTTGTTAGTCGTGAGTGTTAGGTGCAAGCATCACTTGCACAGCTTGGCCATATGGATAGTGTCTGGGTTCATAGCTAGTGTGACCTTACCATATTATTTTGAATGCGGCCCTGTGGAGAATTGGTCTCAGCCGATGAATCTCTCCTGCAACAGTATCAGAATTAACCTAATCCATAGCTATATGGACTAGGGGATTCTATAGCATGGATTTATTGGGACTGATCATGGATCGATTATGATGTTTATATATGGATTTGTATGAATTTGGACCTCTAGTCTAGTGATGATGTCAAGGTTTAAATAGGATAATATATGAGGACTCATGTGGACATATATTTAATCCTATATTGATTATTTACTGGTGAGATCTTAGATACAACATACAGAACCAAGAAATCCAAATAATACTTGCGGCTAACCTTTTTGTGTGAGACTTTAGTTGTTATAATTTAACTGATATATTAGGTTAATTTACAGTATTTTCATTACTTTCGGCTAGCCTTTTCATGTGAGGTCCTAATTGTTACAATTTAATTGCTATATTAGGTTAATTTAAGTATTTTCATTGATCATAACTAGCTAAGACCTATCTAATATACTATTAGTAATAAAAAAAAAAAAATGGGGCAAGCTACCCCCATTAGAAATATTCCTGTGTTTAGTTGAGGTATATTATTCGGTTCATACAATCTTTGAAAGGATGGATGAATAGAAGAGATTGCCCCATCCATCTTGGCCCATCAATTTATATCCTTCCAATAGAATGATAGATGAAGAATGTAGCAAATAGATTTATAGATTGACAAATTATCCCTCATTAATTTTTGATAAAAATTATTCAATCAAAAAAATAATTTTTGATAAAAAATAAGAGATCCCCACTCCATCTATTTCTCTATTAAAGAGTAGTTTAGTAAAAATATTACATAACTATCATCTATCATTCCTTTTGTTCCTTCTATATCAAATAGAAGGGAATCATTCACTATTTCACCACTCTGCCTTTTATTCACAAGGGATGTTTTATCTCATCTATTCTCTCTCTTCTGTCCATTTTTTTTACTAAATAGAGGATAAATGGAGAGAGAGCGCCCGGCGCAGTGGGGGAGGGCTGGGCATCGGACGCTGGCGGTGGGGACGTCTTGGCGCTGATGGTTAAGACAAGCATGCATTGAATATATATGTTGAGCGAAGAGGGAGCCACAGAGTTGTGTGTTGAAATCAGAACACGAGACCAGCATGCATTAGAATCCATAAAGAGACCACTAAAAGACATGTAAGGCCCACACGATCTTGCACATAATCGGATTGAAATAAACAGTTCACCATCGGTGTCCACTCTCATTTTACCAGCACCAAGCCATAAAACATCACCTGTGAAAGAAGAATTCAAGCATGATAGAGTAACCAAAGATGTTGTTAGGATTTGACACCTCGAGATTCAGCCCACATTGAGCCCACAGCGAGGTTCGCGGCGAAAAATGGAGTCCAACAAGACCAAGATCACCTGAATCGGAGCTCGGATGGAGGAGATACGAGCTTTTGAAGTTGGCACGAGAATCGAGGCGGTGGAGGACCGCCGGCGATCGGTGGCGGGCGGCAGCGGCTCGACCGCAGGCGGTGGCGCGCGGGACGTGCGACCTAGGCCGACGCTGGATGCGCGACCCAGGCCCGCGCGGTGGGGGCCCACGGCCCAGGCGGGCGCGCGGTCCAGCCGGGCGCGCTGCCCAGGCGCGCGCAGGCCCGTGCGCAGGCGCGGCCCAGGCCCGTGCGCCCGGGCCGGCCCAGGCCAGCGGCCTGCTGGCCCTTTGCCCCGATCCACCGTGGACCGAGCGGTCCACGACGGGGCCTGTGGACCGCGTGGGCATTTTCCACGCATTTTTCGCGGTCCACGGCACTATTCCGTAGATCGGAGCGCGATCCGACGGTCCAGGAGGCTTCCGGTCTTGATCGGACGGTCTGGGACGTGATTTGGGTTGATTAAGGAGTCCTAATCATGATCTAAGTCGTGATTAAGGTTATAAAAGGCCCTGTACACAGAGAACAGGATGAGTGGTTCGGGTTTCTCGCCGTACAGCACCGTACGAACTCGAGAAGAGAGAGAGGCAGAAGCGTTGCTGTGAGAGAAGGAGCAGGGCTCCTAGACAGCGGTCGCCAGGCTCTTCAGGGGTTCAGGAGGGTCTCCAAAAGAGAGAGAGCTTTTGTGAGGGGAACTTCTAGTGAGAGAGAATTGGATGTACAAGGGTTGAGGGTAAGGTCTCCTCTTGTAAAATTTTCTTTTCATAGTGAAGTTTGCATGTCCCGTGGAGGCGAGTCCTTTTGTGGCTGATCCACGTATTTTGATTGTTTTTCTTTTGTTTTGTTTCTTCTTTCTTCCTGCTGCATCGCGTGGTACTGAAAAGATCTTAGAAGGTGGTGTCCTGACCAGACATCCACCCAACAGATGTTATTTACAATTGGTACAAAGCAAGGACATGTCGGGAGCATGGCTGTAACTTTAAAATTTAGTTTTTTCGGATGACAAATGCCATCCTACTTTTAGTTGCTCCACTCCTCCCATTTTCTTCATTGAAAAGGAGAATGTTTAAAAAAGATTAATAAAAGGTTTTACCAAGATGATTGCATTTAACAAAGATACATCTATGTAATAATGATGAACACGCAATGGGTTAAAGAGCTGGCAGCAATTTGCTTTAAATAATGATGAACAATCATATGTCGAAAGCCCGATGAATTTTCATCAAATAGAAAATCCAGCTAAGATGTGGTCATTACAAATTAACCCTTATGCTGACATCATAAGGGTTAATTAGTTAACCCTCATGTCAACAAATGTTCTTCCCAAGAAATTGAGTTTTCATCAAATAGAAAATCCAGCTAAGATATGGTCATTACAAATTAACCCTTATGCTGACATCATAAGGGTTAATTAGTTAACCCTCATGTCAACAAATGTTCTTCCCAAGAAATGTCCTGACCATGAAACAACCTTAATCAACACTTACGTCAACACCGTGAGTTTTGTAGGATATTTGATTTGAGATCATATTTATCACAATTCAAGATCTCATCTAAAAGACAAGTCAGAAGATATTATTTAGATTTTTTGATCTTTTATAAGTATCTAAGATCTACATATTGTGCAATCGATATCGGACTAAATACATATCTGGATGGATCCTCATAACCTGACCAGTTTCTTCTAACAACAACTATAGGCAACCAAAAAAATTAAATTGTTGCAGTTGGCAAATCTTGCAGGCAAGATAAAATTTGAAATAAAAAAAAAATGGAAAAAGGAAAAACTAACCTATAGGAAGCATTCCGGCAAAGCTTGGTCATTTGTTGAAAAAGAAGCCTCAACCGTTATCTTCTGAACAAATGCACTATTCTACCCATGTCACAGGAAGCGTTAATGGTTCAGCATATACTTCTAGACATACACCATATCGGCGCCGCCTCGATACGAGGAAGCTCAGTTCGAACAAGAACCATCCCAACCACCCCTTTAGGACTCTAGGAGATAAGTTGCCGCCCCACCTTCATGTGCCCTCCTTTCTATATGCCAAAAACCAATCAGTAATTCCTTTTAGACATGTGATCTAGGAAGAATCCCTCTACAAATTAATCATCATTTTAAAGATAGAGTCAAGATGCTTTGGATTTCCTTTTAAATCAAAACCTGATGGAGTCTAAATCTTTTAAACTTATGAAACCCAATCTAAGTAAAACTCAGACTAAATCCAATCAAATTAAATCTGATTTAATTTAACCAAGACTCAACCCCATTATTTGATCCAATCAAATAATTTAGCAACAATTGTAATTAAGTCATCCTATAACTTACTAACTTGTAGCAAGTTCTTCATATAATTTTTACATATTAATCCAATCATCAATCATATTGATAATTGAATTTTTTTGTAATTCAAAATTATAATTCAACAATCTGATCAGTCAGGACATCTTTTGTGTGTGACCCCATAGATTTTATTCTGTCTGACAGTGAAATATATTGTAATATTAATTAAAATATTATTAAATTTTTTTTCAATAGATTGAAATAATTCTAACTCACTAACTGAGAATTATTGATCATTAAAATAATTTTTATTGGTCCCATAATCCATCAGTGATATTTAGCAGCATATAGTAGCAATCTAGCAAAACGGAAGAAATAAAGCTCTAGGTATAGTTACCGTATGATTCAATTCTTCTATCATGAGTTTTAACAAAACGGAGGTTATAAAAAACTCCTCAAACTCCATCATCTGTCATATGTAACATTTATTCGATTTGAGTTCTTATGTAAAACCTATGAAAATACTTTTCCATCGTTCACTCTGTCTTGGTCAGGATCTTCTGAACTCAATCTCCTAAATTATATAGAACTTCTCCTTTTCTACTAAGATCAATAGATTTCATCTAGGTGCACACTCAATTTTTACAATGAACCTACTGTAGCCAACATATACCTCAAGACTTCGTATGGCTAGAAGATCGAGTGATGGTGTAGTCAAACTACAGCAACCTCATTGTGAACAGTCGAAGTACTGCAGGTCAAAGAACCACTCATACCACTACAGAATCAAAAAAGTTACTGATGAGTGAGTAGACATCCCAGTGACTTTTCGTGTTGATCACACTCGGTACCTTTGTTCTCTAACAAACATCTACACTTTCGCTGTAGTATCCCCACAATGTAGACTCGAGACTCGTCTATTCTAAGAAAAATGATCCGTGCATCAATCTTATCATATTAATCACTGTTCCCATGATGATTCATTAATCGAAAGTAATTTGAAAATTAACCATCAATGACATATGTCTTAAATTCTCAATTCTTGAAAATATATGTCATCATCTTATTAACTCTTTAGTTGATTCATGGACACATAAACTATATAAATGGTAACTTACTATCCTAAATAATTAGGTCAAATACGAAATTATATCCAAGAAAGAATTAATATGTCAGTTTGATTGACTTCTAGTGCATACATTTTATATTTTATCTAGAGGTTGAGCCTATAGGCTACTAGTCGAAATTTGTGTTTATTAGATCTAGCTTTACCAGCTGATAGGCGACGTTCTGACCTTCATCATGGGAGGAATCTCTCCCACTCTTCCATATCGAGATTGTTAGTCGTGGGTGTCAGATGTAAGCTTCACCTATACGGATTGGCTATGTGGATGGTATCTGGGTTCCTAGCTGGTGTGATCTTATCACGTCATTTGGAATGCACCTCTATAAAGGATTGGTCTCAGTCGGTGAGTCTCTCTTCCAACAGTATCAGAACTGACCTAATCCATAGCCATATGGATTAGGGGATTCTATAATATGGGTTTATTAGGATTGATCATGGATCGATTGTGATGTTTATATATGGATTTGTATGAATTTAGATCCTTAGCCTAGTGATGACACCAAGACTTAAATAGGACAATATGTGAGGATCTGTGTGGATGTATATTTAATCCCACATTGAGCATTTGCTGCAAAGATCTTGGGTATAACATACAGAACCAAGAAATCCAAATAATACTTTCAGCTATCCTTTTTGTATGAGACCCTAGTTGTTATAATTTAACTGATATATTAGGTTAATTTACAGTATTTTCATTACTTCCAGCTAGTCTTTTCATGTAAGGTCTTAATTGTTACAATTTAATTGTTGTATTAGGTTAATTTACAGTATTTTTATTGATCATAACTAGCTAAGACCTATCTACTATACTATTAGTAATAAAAGAAAAAAAAGATGGGGCAAGTTACCCTCATTAGAAATATTCCTATGTTTAATTAAGGTACATTATTCGGTTCAAATAATCTTTGGAAGGATGGATGAATAGGAGAGATTGTTCCATCCATCTTGGTCCACTAATTTACATCCTTCCAATGAAAAGATAGATGGAGAATGTAATGGATGGATTTATAGATTGATAAATTATCTCTCATTAATTTTTGATAAAAAATATTCAATCAAAAAAATAATTTTTGATAAAAAATAAGAGATTCTTACTCCATCTATTTTTCTATTAAAAAGTACTGTAATAAAAATGTTAGATAAATATCATCTATCATTTTTCTTGTTCCTTCTATATCAAATAGAAGCTAATTATTTTGGCGCTGATGGTTAAGACACGCATGCCTTGAATATGTACGTTGAGCAAAGAGCGAGCCACAGAGTTGCATGTTGAAATCAGAACACGACTGAAACCAACCGCAGACCAGCATGCACTAGAATCCATAAAGAGACCACTAAAAGATCTGTAAGGCCCACACGATCTTGCATATAATCGGATTGAAATAAACAGTTCACCATAGGTGTCCGCTCTCATTTTACCAGCACCAAGCCATAAAACAACACCTGTGAAAGAAGAATTCAAGCATGATGGAGTAACCAAAGATGTTATTCACAACTGGTACATGGCAACGACATGTCGGGAGCATGGCTATAACTTTAAAATTTAGTTTTTGTGGATGACAAATGCCCTCCTACCTTTAGTTGCTCCACTCCCATTTTCTTCATTGAAAAGGAGAATGTTTAAAAAAGATTAATAAAAGGTTTTACCAAGATGAATGCATTTAGCAAAGATACATCTGTATAATAATGATGAACACACAATGGGTTAAAGAGCTGGCGGCAATTTGCTTTAAATAATGATGAACAATCATATGTCCATAGCTCCATGAATTTTCATCAAATAGAAAATCCAGCTAAGATGTGGTCATTACAAATTAACCGTTATGATGACATCATTAGGGTGAACTAGTTAACCCTCATGTCAACAAATATTCTTCCCAAGAAATGTTCTTATCACGAAACAACCTTAATCAACCCTTACATCAACACCGCAAGTTTTGTAAAATACTTGATTTGAGATCATAATTATCACAATTCAGGACCTCACCTAAAAAATTAGTCAGAAAATATTATTTAAATTTTTTGATCTTATATAAATATCTAAGATCTACATATTGTATAATAGATATCGGACTAAATATATTATATCCGGATTGATCCTCATGACCTGACTAGTTTCTTCTAACAACAAGTATAGGCAGCCAAAAAATTTAAATTGTTGCAGTTGGCAAATCTTGCAGGCAAGATAAAAAATAAAAAAAAAAAAGAGGAAAAAGAAAAACTAACCAATAAGAAGCATTCCGACAAAGCTTGATCATTTGTTGAAAAAGAAGCCTCAACCGTTCTCTTTCGAACAAATGCACTATTCTGCTCATGTCACAGGAAGTGTTAATGGTTCAGCATATACTTCTAGACATATACCATATTGGCGCCGCCTTGATGCGAGGAAGCTCAGTTCGAACAAGAACCATCCCGACCACCCCTAAACTGAAGCTGGATTGATTGGTTTGGTGGCAGATCAAAGTCGACTCTCCCAGAACCAATCTCAAACCAGTTGCCTATTGGGAAGCGGCTTCTCTCTTTCCATAATTTGAAGGTGGAAGGAAGAGGATCGAGCTGCTATCTGGGTTCTTACACTGGACCGACCAACCTACAGCCATTTTTGCACTAGTGATGATCACATGCTACCAAAATTCGAATCGGAATTGGTGCGGTTTGGGTGTGCCCAAATTCCACCCCACTAAAAATTTGAAATTAGAATAGATTTCAAATTAATTATCTATTGTTAATTTAGAAAAAGAACATATTTTTTTATTGAAACAATGTTGTTAGATCACCAAACAAACGAGAAATGCACTCAAAAGAAATAAAGCACGGATACTGTAACATGCTATAAAAAGTTTGAAAATCTTTAAATTGATGAAATATGCATTACTAAACTAATGCCTGGGTAAATAACTATTGATGATGTTGATGATCATTTGAATAATTTTGTGTCAGGTACTAATATTGTTAAATAGTATGAAGTGTATATTTTTTTTTTTCATTTGGCACATGTTGCTGCGGATTTCTGGCTCGGAGGTCAGAGTGGCTAAAGAGAACAATGGTAGCAGGATGATGATGATCGGACTTGCAAAAGAAGTCTTTGACTCGAGTTGACTTCGATGAAACCCTCCGACATTTAAATTAAAAATTCGAAACAGATGAGAAGGAGTGAGCAAGAGAGAGATTATACACTTAGGAGTCCCATGTTTGCCTCTACGTATAAATAGAGGTGAGTGCCATACGGGGGAAGAGGCGTAAGAGGCCGTACCAGCTGTTTCAAATGTTATCTCGAGATTTTCGGTCCGACTTTTCAAGATTTAGTTGTTGTCATTGCTTTATCTGCTTCATTGCTAGCTATTCTCAAAGGTCAAATGATTTGAAAAGCTGGGGAGAGCTCCGAGTCAATCCTTCCAAATATATCAATCAATGCTGATTGAAGTATCTCAGATTGGCGGAAAGAAAAATTGGCAGAAGCAAGGATCGGTTGAAGCAAGGGTCGGCGACTGTCTCCTGGGTCGGATGCGATCGAGGCTTATTCATGCCTTCGGCACGGGCGTAGATTAGACTTTCTACCTGTGTCACACGTATATTTTTTAAATGTATTTTTACAAGTCATGTGCTCTTATATGGCGCTTATGCATTGTAACAACTCAGCGCGCATAACAACCGAAAAGAAAAAGAAAAAAATGACAAATCACACAAAAAAATCCTTAACTAGGACATTTAACTGGATAATCCTGTCTTATTTCTGCAGCATTTAAAAAAAAAAAAAAAAGAAAGAAAAGAAACGACGCATAACCTGAACCCAGCACCAAGCTCCGTTTCTTGGTTCCTTCATGCCTCCGGCTTAGGCGTAGATGAGATTTTCTACATGTATCATGTTCCTTTTTAATTTCTTCTTAATAACAAAATCCAGAGTGCTAGGCTCAGCCATCAGGGCCAATTACTGTGCCAAGCACCAAACAAGGCTTACATCAACGTCACTCCTCTTACCAATTTCCTTTTAAGCACACTCCTCCAAAAGAGCTCCAAAGGCTTCCGAGGTACCTGCCTCTCCAAATAAGTTGCTATTTATGATCCTTACACCCATCATGCAAGCCAATCTACCCCACAGTTTGCTTTGCTTCCCTCTAAATGAAAGAAAAATAGAGAATCCAAAATTGGTTCAGCAACCGCCCAACTTCCACAAGGATAGATTCCATTGCAGCAGATCTCACGCAAATACCTATAAATAGAGTGCCCAATTACTCAACACTTTCACAAGTTAGATCATTGATCCTTGTCGAGTTTCCAAGTCAAGCTTCATGAAGGGCAATTAAATGCATGGTCTTGGGGCACCATTGTTTTATTGGGTAGTGAAGGTGAACAGGCGGCTTCTTGGCAAGGTCTTTCAAGATGAGAGAGATAAATCTGAGATAATACAGAAGATGCAGAGTCACCAGATCATACACAACAGATATTAATCATGCAAATAGTCTTAGTAGTATAAGTTTACAAGCTCTGCCCATAATTTATAGATATTGATTTTCCAACAACATTATTATATTCAACCAGCATAATCCAGTTACATATAGTTCATAGAAACCTGATGATCCCTTCACCACTGTATTTTCCAGGGGGCATGACCGAATATATCCATCACTGATTTTAATTTGCATATCCGTATGAACTCTGATTTAATGTGCCCGGTCTCTGAGAACCTCAAGGTCGAGTTCTGTGGGGTCGGTTGCCTGAATCTCATAGTGAATTCCATCCAGCTCTCGCCTGAATCGATCCTTGGAGGTTGCATACAGCATCTTAGCTCGGATACGAGAAACAGATGGGGACCTGATGCAGAAAGATATTAACAACATATGCACTTATAGGTAAAAATAAAATGAGTTCAAAGAAAAGCAAGAAAAGTGCAACATTAGTACAAATACCAATATCAGCATATATTTATAAAATCAGAAGCTAACAGGAAAAGAAAACAGAAAGTGGCCCAAAAAAGATTCAAAAAGTCATAGGTATTAAAGTTAGGAAACAGTAGTGTTTTCTATGCATACCGCACGAACGAAAATGCCTCAAATATACACCAAGTAACAAAGCTGCAGTGGGAAAACGAGGGATAATCTTTACCAATGAAAGTGGCATGAGGTGTTGTGTTTACACTCATTATACATCTTCCAACCATCCATCCAAACGACTTAACATGTGTTTAAAGCATGATGCTTGGAGCATAAACTGTGGATAATAATGCATTTTGTTTGGCAAGCTTAGCTCATTATTCTGGATGATCATCCTTTAGTA
This sequence comes from Elaeis guineensis, assembly GCF_000442705.2. Classification (NCBI taxonomy): domain Eukaryota; kingdom Viridiplantae; phylum Streptophyta; class Magnoliopsida; order Arecales; family Arecaceae; genus Elaeis; species Elaeis guineensis. Next base: position 119,334,903 of record NC_025998.2, on the reverse strand, counting down.
CTTAACAAGTTAGAAAAAGAAACCTAGAATGAGAAGAAAAAGGCAAATAATTATTACCAACAAATAAGATATTTTCAGTAGAAGGTGACAGAGGGCTGAGTTATTTGAATTCACAATCTGCTCACATGAGTGGCCTCTGCATATACAATCGTCTTCATTGTTTTCAATGCACATCTTCAGTAGTAATATAGTTTCTAAGAATCATAAGTGAAAGATATGAAAACTTTACATTTGGAGCTGTCATGTTCAATAGATTTCCCATCAGATTTATCCAACCTGCGTCAGATAGCATTCTGCTCTGACACTGATTCTTTGAAAGTAAGTAATCTAAACTTAGAACAGCATGTTCAAATACCTCTCCTCATTCACTAAAAACACTAAGATATCCTGCTTTACCACAACTCAGTAATGATTCCAACAATGCATGTCATTTTGTGCATGCACATGTACATTCGTGCATACATGTGTACATGTGTATGTCTATGTACATGAATTAAATACATGCTTACATATGCATATATGGATAATGTCATGAATGTTTATGTATGCATGTATCTATGCTTGTAGTACATTTGTGCTCGCAATCAACTTCTAAGGTTGCATCCAAATAACACAAACTAAGTGCAGTCATTCAAAGCTTCCAACACAAACAAACATTACTCTAATCATAATACACATTATCTTGTTGAAGCAACTCAGTCAATTTATACATGAAAATCCAATTCATACTGAAACAGTTGCGATCTCTTGCTGCCTGCCCATCATTATATGTGCTCCCACAAACCCATCAACCTTCCTTTCAGAACCTCCCCAAAACCACTTCATTGCTTTAAAGATTGCAACCACACAATGACAGACGCAAGTCAAATAACCATCCACATATCATGAATACAAGGCAGATGATTGCCCAACCTGCAGACATCACATAAATAAAACAACTTCTACCTCTGTGTTATTTTACTGGATTGAAATTTTATATGCATTATGCCTCAGCTAACAATAGTAGAACCATTAACAGCACAATTAAATGGAGAACTAGCACAAAGAGTGTTACCAGGCAATAAAGAAAATCTTGCTTTTCTGACAGTTCTCATCAGTAACAAAGTCAAAATCATAGATGGCATATCGGCAATCATTTTCCGGTAGAGAAGCCATGAAATCATCATAGCTCTCAGCTGCACCTCCAGTCTTATCTACAACAACCTCCTTTCGCTTTTCATCGATTTTGAAAATCACGTATCGGTGTGTCTTCTTCCTCTGAAGCTCTAAGAATGTGTCCTTGCAATGGTCAGCAACACCCATCCCAGAGGATGCACTGGACTGAAAGAAGGGGAGTGGATTGTCAGAGGTGTATAAGACCACTAAAGGACTACTTAAGAATATAAGAGTACCAGTTAGAGTAAATTTCAACTTCCAACAGCACAATCAACTTTTGAAGATAAAAGGCTTGTCTACCGCATATCCATCACTCGTACAGTTTCTGAGGGTTTAAAGTACAAAGAATGAGAGTGAGATTGAAAATATAGTTATGGATATATATCCAATAACTGACCACAAAGTCCAGTCTCAATTCATTATTTGATAGAACCCAAGCTTATAAAATGATGATGGGTAAAACATGAAGGGGGATAACATCAGATTCACAAAGTAGATGATATCAAGGTCCAGCAAGTAGATGTTGGAATAATAGATTAGTTCCATTACCAAATCAAATGTGTTCTGTAATTCATTGATCTACTTACACCAAGATATAAGGCTCTCAGGAAAAAAAAGAAAAAAGAAAAGAAAAAATAATCCTGACTAAATTAGGACCCCCGACCCCTTATTCAAAACAAATTTAAAGCCTCCTAACCTGGAGTACTCCAATCCAACTTGCTTAGGTGATGATGATATCACATTCTTTATGGTTACATGGAGATCTACAGGATAAAAATCAAGAAATAAGAGGTATTATTTCATTTATAAATCCCTTACATCCACCCTATGGGATTAAATTTAAACCCTTTTTAAAACTTCTGAGGGACTGAAGACTGCCACATGTTTGAAAATTGATAGGACTAGGAGACCTCATCGACAAGATACATATAAAAAAGCCATTCAAACTAAAATAAAAATAGTAATATGCCTATTGCATGGTTTTGCCAGGAGCGTGTAAATAGTTACCATCAATTATATTTTTATACACATTTAAACATAAAACAATAGAGACATAAGGTCCAAATTTAGAAATTTGGTCCAGTTTAAGAACTAGACAGCAAAACATGGATAAGGAACTGAGTGGTCCAGAGCAGATACTGGAAGAGTTACAAACCCAAGATGAATCCAAATTGGATGGTTGATCCAGCTTCTTGAGTTCGATATGGCATGCTTCATATCAACGACCCAAGAATAGCCCATTTGGGATTGGCTCATGAGGGACCTCAAAAGTTGTAAATGCTAAGCTTCATATCCATTAGATGTAAGGTGGATAACCTACCATAGAATGATTCACCTAGGTTTCAAAGAGTTACGAATATGATTCTTGCTGAGCTAATTATAGTTAGCTATGGGACTTAAGAAGAAACAAGTTCAAGACTTCAAGGTTGACTCATTTTAAGTCAGTTCACACATTACCACTTCTATTGTTAGCCATAACGATGAATGTTAAGCTCCAAGGATGAACTGATTCTAAAGGGACACCAACACTAGGCCACTTGCACAGTTATTTGACATAAGCCAAAGTTAACCCATTTTGGGTTGGTTCACCAAAATACTTCCTTAACTCCAAGTTAGCTCTAGGACTTGGGGAGCTACAAATCAAAACCCTATTCTAGGCTAAATGATGTAGGAGCTACAGCATTATAGAAACAATGTCTAAGGTTGAACAATTTTTGGTTGGTTCACTTGGACTTTGAAGGGCACAGAGCTTAGAAGCACAGAGCTTGAACCAGCGTGGAGCAACAGAGCAAGATATAGATTCAGTAGAGGAAGAGATAATTATGATACTCAAAATAGGGCACATTGAGTGGGAGCAAAAAAGTAACATTGACACCATAATTTGGATCCCTGCTTCTAAGTCATGGACTCTATATTAGTTACCAAATTGATTAAAAGTAAAATGTCAATAGGTTTATTTGAATTAGGCATGTCCAAATTTTCCAATAGCCCCACCCGAGGTTGCCCTTGGAATTATTACACCAAGGTTGGCCCATTTTGGGTGACTCGAATAGTTATGGAGCCTAAGCGAGGTACCTATTCAATTTCATATTAGTTATGGGATTTAGAATTAGAAGTCAGAAAGATAACCACAACCATTTATTTAGGACTAGCTACATGACTTTGTTATTTAAGATGGATGTGTGGCAGAGCAATGGATAAGTGGATGGGACACATGAATATTAAAAGGCATAAGAGATTTAGAATCAATTGAGATGTTATGTCTGTTTGTGACAAAGATCTAAGAAAGTTTCAATAAAGATGGTGCTTAAACCTATTGCATAAGTTGAGAAAAGGAGATTTAGAATCAATTGAGATGGCATGTCAATTTGTGACAAAGATCTAAGAAAGCTTCAACAAAGATGGTGCTTAAATCTGTGTAACTAACATAGATGAAAGCATGCCAAAGCTAACACTGATGCAAGTTATGCCAAACAATTCAGAACACATTGCAATAATACCAAAAGGTAGTCATTAATAGGAATCAGTGGCAACTAACGTTTGATGAAACCAACACTATTATTCTGTCCAAAAATTCTTGTTGTTTGAAACTTTCAATCATGGATGGATGAGTTATAACGTAGGAACCGTAGTACAAATACCCACTTATTAACCATATGTTTTTTAGCACAACTATACAAGTATTGCAATAAATTAGATACAATGGAGATTAAAAAAAGGGCATCACAGTGCATGAGGCTCCCACCACTATGGGGTTTGGAGAGGGTCAAATATAAGCAGTCTTACGCTTGCATGCATAGAGACTATTTCTGTGTTTCAAATCCATGAGGTCACAATGGAGCAGCTTTACCATTGCACCAAGACCCACCCTCATCATACCATGAAGATAATGTTCACTTAATAGTAGAGAAAAAGACCACTTATTTCATTGAAAATAGCTAAATATGGATCCATTCCGAGAATTCATCTTACACGAGCCTTATTTAGCTCTAATTGTGCTAATAACAGCCATAGCTCATGAAGTCAGCATTGTATTCCATGTTTCTTCCTTGGTAAGCACAAGAAAGGTTCAAGTTCACGATATAAGCCTAAAATGCAGTGTGTTTGTTTTGACAGCCAACCAAAATAGGCTTGGAATTCTCCTAATTTCTTAAAATGGATCATGTAGGGGTGCTATCGTAAAATGGCCCAAGCAGATGAATTTGATCAGATGAACATTTTGCCCAACTAAAGGAGACTAAAACAGCCCAGATTGATCCATCCTCCATGTTCAAAAAAGTACGCCAAATAGGATTCTTACAGATTCGTGTTGGTCCAAGTGGCTTGAAGTTGGTTGTAGAGTGCCTTATACTAGCATTAAGTGGGCTTTATGTAATCTAAGCTTGTGATATATGTCCTATCAGCTTCCATTTCAAATATGGATTGCTAAATAAATGTAGAATGTTGAAATTCTACTTTGTTCCAGATAATTCATTAGTTCCATAGTGAAAAATGGAACAAAACACTCATGAGTTATCACCAAGCCATCATGCTCCTTATTTTGGTGAAGTCTTAGTTTACCTGCTAGATCAGCCAAATAAGATCTTGAATCAAACAATGGGCCAATAAGCACCATGTTTAGACACCAAGGTCCCTAAGGAAATAAATATTGAGAAAAAAGGCTCCTTGTTTGGCGATGCTTATGCAAAGAAAGCCAAAACTGCTTTGCGCAAATCAGTGTGCTCACATGGAAAGTGATAAATCAAACATAAGTAGTGAACCAACTTGTTTTCCAAATAACATGAATGCATTTGATCCATGGAAAAGAACAGGAGAATTTATTGACGCAGCGAACATTGAATTAATGGACAGCTATAAAAATCTTTTCACTAAATAACATGAGAAAGTTTTCTTCAACAAGGTGGGTCAGAGAATCTTTTTAATGAATAGTTGGGCTAGCTAAATCCAAAAGCCACGTAGGGGTTCTCTTTTATGAACATTCTACATGGTAACGAAAAACGGAACATGCCATAAGGATGAATGGGACTAAAGCATTGCTGATGGCAAGAAAGAGAGAGATACTTGTATATTTGCAAGAAATCAATGGGTTACTAGTAGAAGGAAGCTGATGATTTCAACCTCCAAAGGAACCTATGTATTCCTTTGGAAAAGCCATGATAGGTGTCACGCAGTTAAAATCATATGGTTTACCTTTTCTTCCTAAGCTTGTGGTGTTAATGTAAATACTCATGTGATAGAGATGGGAACTGTTAGAGGGCCACAAAACAAAAATGTGCACCCAAAAAATAGAGAAAACTATGAACCATGAAACTTTTAAGGAAGCCAAAGGGAAAACAAACTCAGATAAAGCACTTGGCTTTGGAAGCTCTAGCTTGCACCAGCTAACAAGTGCTCGTTTAATGACATGAGTCCAGTTATCCCCTAAAAAAGGCAGCCAATTTATTGTCCTTTAAAAATATCAAAGATTTATATTCAATATGGGGACAGAGTCGTTCTAAGTAACAGACTATGGCTCAATAAATGGATGGCTTGTTCATTTAGAACCTATAAGAAAGCAAAGAAATTGGAAGATTCACCCAGACTGAGTAAATAAGGTAGCTTTGCTGTAAATGAGTAAATAATTAACTAAGATGAGGATAACCATGCATTGCAACACCCATGTTTTAAAATGTGGTGCATAAGGCCTCATATGTTGATGAGACACTTCGACTGCACAACATTGTCTATATGCAATAACTATACAGAGTCAAACCTCATATGGACTGAAAAGGCGATTCACTTTGTACTACAGGGCTATAAATGTGGCTCAATTAGCATTTTATGGCTTCCTATGTGACCTGCTTAGCATTATGGGGCTGAATATGTGATTCACTCTTATGTACACCATTATGGATGGATCATGTTCAAATTGATGGTTT